>NW_024728052.1:0-9494 GCF_018991925.1 Homarus americanus
AATATCCTTTCAACAAATCCATCTTAGTTACAAATTTAGCATCTCCTATTTGGTCAGTACAATCATCCACTCTAGGAATAGGATATGAGTCAGCTTTGGTTACATTACTGTATTTACTTTTCTGTAATCAGTACAAAATCTATATGAAATACCATCAGGTTTAGTCACCAATACACAGAGTGAACTCCAAGGGCTGTTACTTCTTTCAGTCATTTCATTATCAACCATATACTGTACTTCTTGTCTCATTATCTCTCTCATCTTAGGAGTCACTCTATATGGGTGTTGCTTAATGGGTGTTGTATTCTCAGCCTCAACATCATGCTGTAATACCTCAGTTCTCCAAGGAACATCAGAAAACAAAGGCCTAAACTCATGTATAATTTGTATGATTTGATTTCTCTTCTCAGTTTCTAAATGATGAAGTTTCTTTTCTAAATTATTCATCACACCTGAATTATTTAACAGTTTATTTTCACATCTCCCCAACTTCATATCTTCACTTTCATCTATCATCTTTTCATCATCAGACCTAACACATAGACAATTCACCTTGTTATTCATATCATTTTCTGTAGAGTTTCTATCATAATATGGTTTTATCATGTTTACATGCAAAGTTGCGTTTATGTGCTTATGTGCATTTTTCTAGGTCCATAGCTTTCACCAGATTCCCAAAGGGGTCCGTGACTCAAAAAAGGTTAAGAACCACTGCACTAGAGGATGTATAGTCAGTTCAAAAGGCCGCAAATCAATTCACTCAGAATAATGTTACCTCCACCAAACACAATACTCTCTCACTGCTATAATATTCTTTAGACTATAATGAACATATTGCACTTTAGTTAACACCACAATTATCCATGATTGCCTAGAAAATAATAGATAAATGTGCACCACACAAGTTTGACCCTCCTATCCTCAACCTAGCTACAGAGAGAGCCACCAGAACCAAAACAATGTTCCAATGCTTTCTTGTTTCATCAACATATAATTTCTAATTCCTTTTATGCTTCACAACTGCTTCTTACAGTCTTTTATAACTGTATAAAAAATAAGAATACATTCTACAAAGTTTACATAATGAAACAAATACTAGTATACATACTTATATAAAATAATCAAGAACTTTTTCAAAGTCTTTACCATAGGCTTTGAAATTCGATTCTAAAGAAAAACGGGAAACAACAGAAACTAAATACAATAGGGGGACGACCGTAACATTATGTTATGTTATGTTAGGCTATTTTAGGTTAGGTTAGGTTAGGTTAGGTTAGGTTAGGTTAGGTTAGGATCCCAGTGATAATTAGTTAACATTGTCTTAGCTTAGATACTTATCTTTTGTGTAATTGTTTTGGTTTGCTAGATGTATTACCTACGCTCACTATATATATTTAATAGGATGTTACCTACGCTTACTATATATATTCAGGTTTAGTGAAATAAAGATAAAGAGTAATAGTTTTGGATATTATTGACTATATATTGATATGTATAATATGTATTAAAGTAAGGTATATCATAGGAGTGAAAGGAAGATATTGTTTGTTATTGTAATGAAATGTTAATGGTGGTGTTTACTTTCTTATGTGAAGTTCATTTTGGTACATTTTAAGTGGCTATTTGAGAACGACTAGTTTTAGTAAGAAAAGTCCTGTTATTTATAAAAGTAAAAATAAACATTTATTTTATTTTTGTTTACATTTTTTTTTATTTTTTTTTTATTTTTTTTATTTATTTATTTATTTTTTATTTTTTTATTTTTTTGCCTCACTCGGCCTCTTCTTCGTTTGGGACGGCTCTTGGGTATTTATTTAAGGCCGCTATCCCCCCAAACGTGCTTATAAGCATTTGGGTATTATTAGTTGTGTTGGGTATCGCCATTAACTCAGTCCCCTCGGGACAGTTTTCTGTAAAATAGGCGAGTTCAGGGGACTCGTCCCATAGCACGACAACTTTGACGGCACCATCCTCCATGGCCGCTCGAACTTCATCACCAAAGCAGACCATGTCCGGTTCATCGACCCTGAGTTTTTCAAATATGGAACTGAGGACAGTGTTAGACTTTTCCAAAAGCATGTGCTGGCGGAGGTCCCGTGTGCCGTTGATGGCCTCCCTCAGACCTTGACGGCCGGAGTATGAGGTGTTTATTACAGATCTTACAGCACTCTTCAAGAGCTGAGGGAGACGCTCAACCAATTGGTCCTTCAGCTGACCAGGACCCCCTACCACCAGGGCCTGAACCTGCACGGTCGCCTTATTTTCAGTCATAAAATAATCTTCGCTGAGAGCAATTACTTTCTTCACCAGCAATTGTCTCTTTTCCAAGCGGATGCGCTGGAACCTGGGAGCGGACTGGCCACCTCTGCCGTGCTTTTTTGGAATGTCCACGTTCTCATGGTGGTGGACTTTTAGTCCATTTTCAGAGAGCGTTCCACGGGCAACCGCTGACCCATCGATGACGATGTAGCCAACGCCTCCCTCTTGGGAGATGAGTAATTGGTGCAGTGAGTGCGTGGAGAATGTCTTGCTGACATCGTATTTAAATTCTTGAACTGGTTGAGGAGGTGTTAACGTCCGGCGAAGGCGACTCACCTCACCGGTTGCTTTGTTGAGAACTGATTGGCCGTAAAACACTAAAAGCCCATGGGGTGGCATGGCATTGACTGTGGATAGCATATCCACAGCGCTCTTCAGTGCTTCTTGCACTGAAGAGCGGTTGGAAACGGACTTTATGTTGGCCGCGCGGCTTTGTTCATCCTTGATTCTATTTTTGACGAGTATCAGGGAGGAAGATGATGGGAGGTGAAGGCTTAATACAGACGAAGTCCGGAGAGCCTCCAGATTCTCCAACTCCTTGAGAGCTTCTCTGAATTGGACAAGTTGAACCCGATCCATTTTGAAAGTAATAATAATATTAATATCTGGTTCGTCTGGTGACCTAAACTTGAAATTTAGGGAGAGATTACAAAATATAAAAAAGTGAGGTTGGAATTTTGTTCCTCAGCTTCATACTGAACATGTTATAGTGTAGTAGTAGCAGTAGAAGTTGAGATGCTGTAGTAATATAGTGAACATATTGTAGTAGCAGTAGAAATGCTGTAGCAAGATAGTAAAGACATTATAGTAATAGTAGTAGTAGTAGTTGAGATGCTGTAGTAATATAGTAAAGACATTGTAGTAGTAGTAGTTAAGATGCTGTAGTAATATAGTAAAGATATTGTAGTGGTAGTAGTAGTTAAGATGTAGTAGTAGTAGTTAAGATGCTGTAGTAATATAGTAAAGATATTGTAGTGGTAGTAGTAGTTAAGATGCTGTAGTAGTAGTAGTTAAGATGTTGTAGTAGTAGTAGTTAAGATGTTGTAGTAATATAGTAAAGACATTGTAGTAGTAGTAGTTAAGATGTTGTAGTAGTAGTAGTTAAGATGCTGTAGTAATATAGTAAAGACATTGTAGTAGTAGTAGTTAAGATGTTGTAGTAGTAGTAGTTAAGATGCTGTAGTAATATAGTAAAGACATTGTAGTAGTAGTAGTTAAGATGTTGTAGTAGTAGTAGTTAAGATGCTGTAGTAATATAGTAAAGACATTGTAGTAGTAGTAGTTAAGATGTTGTAGTAGTAGTAGTTAAGATGCTATAGTAATATAGTAAAGACGTTGTAGTAGTTAAGATGCTGTAGTAATATAGTAGTATTAGTAGTAGTAGTAGTAGTAGGCCCGGGCGGCGTGGGTGTGTTGGGGTGCCCTCCCTGATTTAAAGTGTTATTGGTGGGGATATACTCAGTTTGTGGGAGCGAGAATTTCACAGTGTGTCGATGAACGTTTGATGTCACCTTGAGCATCATCGCCGTCGGCTCTTCTCATTCCTTACGACATTAAACGCAAATATTGCTCGTGTTCACCGGCGATCTTCAAGTAAGCCTGTGAGTGTTTGAATGGTGGGTGGCTGGAGTTGCCAAGTGTCAGTGCCAGTGTGTCGATAGGCCTACCCTAGCAAGGGTGGCATTGCGACTCTCGCCCCTATGGGGCCAAGTGCCTCGCGCTTTCGGTCGCCTCAAGTAACGGCCACTCCATGTAGTGTCGGCTGACCAAGTGAGTATATATAACTAATGTTACATTAGCGAGACCATAGAAATGGTGGCTATCTCTACCAAAGTTACATAAACAAGTGTTAGGTGTGACAATTCTTGCTCCCAGTGGATTATTCTCATGTGTGGATTATCGCCCATATGGGGGGTGCCCGACACAACCACACGCGCGTGTATGCCCCTACTACTCGGACACCGCAGGCCAGGCCGTCACCTCTGTGCCTCATACGCATAAGATCTAGTTTCTTCGTCCGTATGAGCCCAATAGCAGAGGTCGGAGGCGGAAGTATCTGTCGCCCAAGGTGCTGGTCACTATGCCTGGCAACAGTCTTTGCTGCGTCTGTGCTAGCCCGAACCAAAACTGCACAAATTGTTTATGTGCGAGAAACAACCGACCATGTGTGGATTGCAGGAAGCTAGACCAGTGTCGGAACCCACGTCGCAGGGTGCCGACACAGGCGGCCACAGTGGATATCGCCGGGACCCAACCACCCGATGATATCCGAAATGATAGCAGTGAGTCTACTCAACCCGATAATGTAGTACTAATAAATGCTGCTCCCTCAGTAGCAGGTGTCCACGAGGAGAATGAGAGACAGCCGCCTCAGTGGAATGGCATGTCGATGGAAAATGCAGGCGTATGGGTCAAAGAAACCTACTCAGAAATTGTCAAGTGGTCGCCCGCTAACTTATTTGAACCACCCAAGTGTGCAGCCACCAAAGAAATGATTCGGGAGATGACTCACTTCATGACTGATTACACTCAGGACCGCTTCCTCGCCCCCCTAGCTCTTCAAATACTGGCAATAATACCACATCTATTTTGTCAGAGGACACACACAAAGGCTAAGCACAAAGAAAATGTGGCAGCAATGAAGAGAAGGTTGACAATGTGGCAGACTGGGGCCCTAGATGATCTCCTATGTGAAGCAAGAACACTGCAGGAGAGACTAAAATCTACGGGTGACGGAAAGCAAAACACCGATGACGTGGCAAGACAATTTGGAAACAAAATGCGTGTGGGAAAAGTGTCTCTCGCGGTAAGATCTCTCACACATGAATCCTCCGGTGGAGTGATGCCAATAAACAGAGCGACATTAAAACTATTGAAAGAGAAACATCCCCCTGCAAGCGAAGATGAAGGCATCAGGCTCCAGGGAGCCTATATCCCACCAAATGCTGTCCTGTTCGAGAAAATAACAGGAGAGATGGTGTGGAAAAAGGCACTGAAGACTCGAGGAGGAACCGGCCCTTCAGGTCTGGATGCAAACGGTTGGAGAGTCATCCTCAGCACAAACAAGTTTGGCCCTGTAGCAAGCGATCTCTGCACTGCCATTGCCTCCCTTACAAGAAAGCTTGCATCCTCTTGCTGCCATCACCTCCAGGCCCTGACGGCCTGCCGCCTTATTCCTCTGCAAAAGAAACCAGGATGTAGACCTATAGGGGTGGGGGAAGTGCTGAGGCGGATCATCGGAAAGTGTATAATGGAGGTGGTAAAGGATGATGTCAGGGCAGCAGCAGGGAACCTACAAGTGTGTGCTGGCCACCAGGCTGGTGGGGAGGCAGCCATTCACGCCATGAGATTGATATTTGAGCAGCGTGATTGTGAGGCCGTTCTCCTGGTGGATGCTTCAAACGCATTCAACATACTTAACCGCAAGGCGGCACTGCACAACATCAAGATCAAGTGTCCTAGCTTTGCGATGTATGTTGAAAATTCGTATAGGAATCCTTCAGACCTCTACGTAGTAAACAACAAGGCTCTACGAGGTGATACCATCCTACAGTCGACCGAAGGAACAACACAGGGAGACCCCGTTGCAATGGCAATGTATGCAATAGGCCTATCAGTGCTCCAACAAGAAATAAAGTATGAAACAACTGGGGTCAAACAAGTGGCATATGCTGATGACCTCACAGGAGCAGGAAAAGTGGAGGACATCAAAAAGTGGTGGGACCTGGTAACATCGCGAGGTCCACAAATAGGGTACCACCCAAACGCCAGCAAATCCTTCCTCATCGTGAAGCCAGATCATTATGATCGGGCTGTGGAGGTTTTCGGCGAAAGTGCGGTCAAAATAACTAAGGACGGCCAAAGACATCTAGGCGCAGTAATTGGCACTACGGACTTCAAGACCCAGTACGTAGGGGGAAAGGTGAACGAGTGGGTTAGCGAAATCCATGCTCTATCGGAGATTGCTAACACAGAGCCACATGCGGCCTTTGCAGCATTCACACATGGAGTCAAACATCGTTGGAACTACCTGATGCGTACCATCCCTGAGATCCGACCCCTCCTCCACCCTTTGGAAGAAGCAATCAGTGTCAAGTTCATTCCCAAACTAGTGAAACACCACGACTTAACCCCAGTAGAAAGAACACTTCTTGCACTTCCACCAAGACTGGGAGGGATGGGACTAACTAATCCAGAGGAGATTGCTGACTCTGAACATCAAAATTCACTTAAGCTCACGGCAGCCCTCATTGACCACATAATAGCCCAGAATGCAACGGGGGAAGTGGACACCAGCGAAGTTAATAAGATCCGTAGATCCATTACAACAGATCGGCAGCACTTGAGCGTATCTTCGAAAAATCTGACCAAGCTAGCTATAAGCGCGAACTGGTTAACTACGTTACCGATAAGGGCAAATGGTTTCAGCCTTAACAAACAAGAATTTACAGATGCCATTGCTCTAAGGTACGGTTGGCCAGTAGATGGTTTGCCCTCCCAATGCGTGTGTGGTTATTCCTATGATGGCGATCACGCCATGGTTTGCAAGAAGGGGGGCTTCATATGCATGAGGCATGACGAGGTAAGGGATCTCACAGCAAATATGTTGAAGGAAACCTGCCGGGACGTCATGGTAGAACCGTCCCTCCTTCCACTGGATGGCGAGATCCTCCAACACAGGACTTCAAACACATCTAACGAAGCCCGTGTGGACGTCAGTGCTCGAGGATTCTGGACGCGGGGACAGCGAGCCTTCTTCGACATCAGGATTTTTGATCCCATGGCCGTTTGTCACCGTAACCTAGCTCTCGATGCTGCACATAGGAGGAACGAGAACGACAAGAAAGAACTGTGAGGAAGGAATTAAAATATAAAATCAGGCAGCTCCATCGCTAGTGTTCCTAACCTCTGGTGGGATGAGCCCAAGCGCAAGAATGTTTCTCACTTCATAGACTCAGTCCAGACGAAGCAACCTTCCAGAAATTCATCACAGCCTGGACAGATGTATTTCTGCCTCAAGGGGAACGAGAGCTTCTGCCCCTACTCCGTCAACTGCTGCAGATATCGACTATGAGGCTACAGTCACCGAATGCCGCATCGATCTGCGGCTCAACTAATTTAACACAGATAGGATAGTTGCTTATGTATTAGGATATTTAATATTAAGGTAAATAAATGGTGGCGAAGGTGTGGCTATTGGGGGAGGCTGGAGGCCACGTTCAAAAAGCCATCGTATTAGTAGCAGTAGTAGTAGTAGTAGGAGGCCCGGGCGGCGTGGGTGTGTTGGGGTGCCCTCCCTGATTTAAAGTGTTATTGGTGGGGATATACTCAGTTTGTGGGAGCGAGAATTTCACAGTGTGTCGATGAACGTTTGATGTCACCTTGAGCATCATCGCCGACGGCTCTTCTCATTCCTTACGACATTAAACGCAAATATTGCTCGTGTTCACCGGCGATCTTCAAGTAAGCCTGTGAGTGTTTGAATGGTGGGTGGCTGGAGTTGCCAAGTGTCAGTGCCAGTGTGTCGATAGGCCGACCCTAGCAAGGGTGGCATCGCGACTCTCGCCCCTATGGGGCCAAGTGCCTCAAGTAATGGCCACTCAATGTAGTGTCGGCTGACCCAGTGAGTATATATAACTAATGTTACATCAGCGAGACTATAGAAATGGTGGCTATCTCTACCAAAGTGACATAATCAAGTGTTAGGTGTGACAATTCTTGCTCCCAGTGGATTATTCTCATGTGTGGATTATCGCCCACATGGGGGGTGCCCGACACAACCACACGCGCGCGTATGCCCTTACTACTCGGACACCGAAGGCCAGGCTGTCACCCCTGTGCCTCATACGCATAAGATCTAGTTCCTTCGTCCGTATGGGCCCAATAGCAGAGGTCGGAGGCGGAAATATCTGTCGCCCAAGTTGCTGGTCACTATTCCTGGCAACAGTCTTTGCTGCGTCTGTGCTAGCCCGAACCAAAACTGCACAAATTGTTTTTTTGCGAGAAACAATCGATCATGTGTGGATTGCAGGAAGCTAGACCAGTGTCGGAACCCACGTGGCAGGGAGCCGACACAGGCGGCCACAGTGGATATCGCCGGGACCCAACCACCCGATGATATCCCAAATGATAGCAGTGAGTCTACTCAACCCGAAAATGTAGTACTAATAAATGCTGCTCCCTCAGTAGCAGGTGTCCAGGAGGAGAATGAGAGACTGCCGCCTCAGTGGAAAGTGCATGTCGATGGAAAATGCAGGCGTATGGGTCAAAGAAACCTACTCAGAAATTGTCAAGTGGTCGCCCGCTAACTTATTTGAACCACCCAAGTGTGCGGCCACCAAAGAAATGATTCGGGAGATGACTTTCTTCATGACTGATTACACTCAGGACCGCTTCCTCGCCCCCCTAGCTCTTCAAATACTGGCAAATAATACCACATCTATTTTGTCAGAGGACACACACAAAGGCTAAGCACAAAGAAAATGTGGCAGCAATGAAGAGAAGGTCGACAATGTGGCGGACTGGGGCCCTAGATGATCTCCTATGTGAAGCAAGAACACTGCAGGAGAGACTAAAATCTATGGGTGACGGAAAGCAAAACACCGATGACGTGGCAAGAAAATTTGGAAACAAAATGCGTGTGGGAAAAGTGTCTCTCGCGGTAAGATCCCTCACACAGGAATCCTCCGGTGGAGTGATGCCAATAAACAGGGCGACATTAAAATTATTGAAAGAAAAACATCCCCCTGCAAGTGAAGATGAAGGCATCAGGCTCCAGGGTGACTATATCCCACCAAATGTTGTCCTGTTCGAGAAAATAACAGGAGAGATGGTGTGGAAAAAGGCAATGAAGACTCGAGGAGGAGCCGGCCCTTCAGGTCTGGATGCAAACGGTTGGAGAGTCATCCTCAGCACTAACAAGTTCGGCCCTGTAGCAAGCGAACTCTGCATTGCCATTGCCACCCTTGCAAGAAAGCTTGCATCCTCTTGCTGCCATCACCTCCAGGCTCTGACGGCCTGCCGCCTTATTCCTCTGGAAAAGAATCCAGGATGTAGACCTATAGGGGTGGGGGAAGTGCTGAGGCGGATCATCGGAAAGTGTATAATGGAGGTGGTTAAGGATGATGTCAGGGCAGCAGCAGGGAACCTACAAGTGTGTGCTGGCCACCAGGCTG
>NW_024728053.1:0-25000 GCF_018991925.1 Homarus americanus
TATATACTGTACAACACTGCACTGCGTCTATACTGCCAAAACTACCATGTCTATACTGCACAACACTGTAACTGCGTCTATACTGTACAACACTGTACTGCGTCTATACTTACAACACCGTCTATACTGTACAACACCTTCTATACTGTACAACACCGTCTATACCGTACAACACCGGTTCATACTCGTACAACACTGCGTCTATACTGCACAACAACACTTCTATACTGCACAACACTGTACTGCGTCTATACTGTGCTAACATCACTCGTCTATACTGTACAACACTGTCTATACTGTACAACACCTTCTATACTGTACAACACCGTCTATACTGTACAACACCGTCTATACTGTACAACACTACTGCGTCTATACTGTACAACACCGTCTATACTGTACAACACCTTCTATACTGTACAACACTGTCTATACTGTACAACACCGTCTATACTGTAACACCTCCATACTGTACAACACCGTCTATACTGCACAACACCGTCTATACTGTACAACACTGTACTGCGTCTATACTGTACAACACTGTACTGCGTCTATACTGCACAACACCGTCTATACTGTACAACACCTCTATACTGTACAACACCTTATATTTGTACAACACCGTCTATACTGTACAACACTGTACCTCTCACTGCATCACAACACGTCTATACTGTACAACACTGACTGCGTCTATACTGTACAACACTGTACTGCGTCTATACTGTACAACACTGTACTGCGTCTATACTGTACAACACCGTTCACTGTACAACACCTTCTATACTGTACAACAACACTGTCTATACTGTACAACACCGTCTATACTGTACAACACTGTACTGCGTCTATACTGTACAACACCGTCTATACTGCACAACACCTTCTATACTGCACAACACCGTCTATACTGCACAACACCGTCTATACCGTACAACACCTCTATACTGCCAACAACACCTTCTATACTGCACAACACCGTCTATACTGCAACACTGTACTGCGTCTATACTGTACAACACGTCTATAATACTGTACAACACCGTCTATACTGTACAACACCGTCTATACTGTACAACACCGTCTATACTGTACAACACTGCATGCGTCTATACTGCAACACCGTCTATACTGTACAACACCGTCTATACTGTACAACATCAACCGTCTATACTGTACAACACCTCTATACTGTACAACACCGTCTATATCACACTGTCTATACTGTACAACACCGTCTATACTGCAACACTACTCCGTCTATACTGTACAACACCTCTATACTGTACAACATTGCCCTATACTGTACAACACCGTCTATACTGTACAACACCGTCCATACTGTACAACACTGTACTGCGTCTATACTGTACAACACCGTCTATACTGTACAAACACCTCTATACTGTACAAACAACACCGTCTATACTGTACAACACCGTCTATACTGTACAACACTGTCTCTATACCGTACAACACCTCTATACTGTACAAAACACCTCTATACTGTACAACACTGGTTCATACTGTACAACACCCCTTCTATAATAACTTTCCGTCTATACTGTACAACACCATCTATACTGTACAACACCATCTTATATTGTACAACACTGTCTATACTAAAGCCAACACCATCTATACTGTACAACACTTTCTATACTGTACAACACCGTCTATACCGTAACACCTTCTATACTGTACAACACCGTTCATACCGTACAACACCTGTACACCGTCTATACTGTACAACACCTCTATACTGACAACACCTTCTATACTGTACAACACCGTCTATACTGTACAACACCGTCCATACTGTACAACACCACCGTCTATACTGTACAACACCGTCTATACTGTACAACACCGTCTATACTGGCCAACACTGTGTACCGCGTCTATACTGTACAACACCTTTCATACTGTACAACACCGTCTATACCAGGCCAACACCTTCTATACTGTACAACACCTTCTATACTGTACAACACTCTCATCAAGTAAGCCTATAAGCATTGTACAACACTGTCTATATCAGGTGAGGGTGGTGTGTGGAGGGTGGTGAAGCAATGAGGGAAGTGTGTGGGAGGAGAGGGGTGTGGGGTGTGTGTGAGAGCAAAGGCACACACACACACACACACACACACATACACTACACACACACCACACACACACATACACACACACACACACCCACATACACACACACACCACACCCACACCCACACACACCCACACCACACACACACCCACACCACCTCACACACACACACACACCACCACACACACCCACACACACATATACACACACACACCCACACAACACCCACACACACACCCACACACACACACCACACACACCACACGCACCCCCACACACCCCACACACACCACACACACACCACACACACACCCACACACACAAACACCCACACACCACACCACACACACACCCACACCCACACACACACACCCACACCCACCACACACACACCCACACACACACTCACACATACACCACACACACACCACACACACACCCACACCCCACACACACACACACACACACACACACTCCACACACACACACACACACCACACACACACCCACACACCCACACACACACTCCACACTCCACACCCACACCCACACCACACACACACACACTCCACACACACACCACACTCACACACCTCCACACACACTCACACACCTCACACACCCAAACAAACACACACACACACGCACAAATTCTTTCTACAGCTCGTAAAGTCATTAATGGGCCGAAAATTCTAAAAGCCCCACCTGGTCCCGGGAGCATTATCTTGTTAAGCCGGTACGTTAGTTTAGTCTACGGTCCACTGTCTGGGTGCGCACCGTTCGTAAGTCATCTAATTAGCTGATTCTAAGTTCCTCCAACGTGACTCCACACCCCCTGCCAACTTGACCCTCGTTAACTTGACTCTCGCCAACTCTGACTCTCGTTAACGACCTCGCCAACTTGACCTCGTTAACGTGACTCTCGTTAACTTGACTCTCGACAACGTGACTCCCTCGCCAACTCCTGACTCTCGTTAACTTGACTCCTCGCCAACGACTCGCCAACTTGACCTCGCCATCCTGACTTCGACAACTGACCTCACCAACTTGACTCCTCACCAACTTGACTCTCACCAACGTGACTCCTCACAACGACCTCACTAACTTGACTCCTCAACTTGACCTCACAACTTGACTCCCCGCCAACTTGACTCTCTCACAACTTGACTCCTCACAACTTGACTCTCGCCAACTTGACTCTCGCCAACTGACCTCGCAATCTTGACCCCAGACCATTGCGTTGAGGGATACTTACTCACCTGTTTTGTCCTCAAAGAATTGTCTGATGTTTGAAAGATTAAAAAACTCTTTCTATTTTACGTTCTCTTACAATACTTGTTTATGAGAGAGAGAGAGAGAGAGAGAGAGAGAGAGAGAGAGAGAGAGAGAGAGAGACTAATGAAAGGGAAGAGTAGAGGGGAGACTAAAAGGATAGGAGAAAGGAGGAGAGTGAAGGGAGGGAAGAAAGAGGGAAATATTGAGAGGAAAAATGGAGAAGGAGGGGAAGGTGAGGCTATATTGTAATAATGGAAGGCCGTAATGAACGAAGGAAGGAGGAATATTTAGAAAGAAGAACTGAAGAAACTCAAGTAAATGTAATAACGCTAAGCTGTAAAGGATGGAGACGACGAATAGAGAATAAGGAGAAGGGGAGGGAGGGGGGTGAGAGGGATGGTGAGGGGGGGAGGAGGGGTGAGAGGGATGGTGAGGGGGGAGGAGGTGAGAGGGAGAGGAGGGGGGGAGGGGGTGAGAGGGAGGGAGGGGGGAGGGAGGGGGGAGATGGGGAGGGGGAGGGAGGGGTGGAGAGGGATAGGAGGGGGGAGGGGAGGGGTGAGAGGATGGGGAGGGGAGGGAGGGGTGAGAGGGGATGCAGAGGGGGGAGGGAGGGGTGAGAGGAGGGGAGGGGAGGGGAGGGGGTGAGAGGATGGTGAGGGGGGGAGGAGGGGGTGAGAGGGATGGTGAGGGGGGAAGGGAGGGGGGTGAGAGGGATGGTGGAGGGGGGGAGGGAGGGGGTGAGAGGGATGGTGAGGGGGGAGGGAGGGGGTGGAGAGGGATGGTGAGGGGGGAGGAGGGTGAGGGATGGTGGGGGGGGAGGAGGGGGGTGAGAGGGATGGTGAGGGGGGGAGGGAGGGGTGAGAGGGATGGTGGAGGGGGGAGGAGGGGGTGAGAGGGATGGTGAGGGGAGGAGGGGGTGAGAGGGATGGTGAGGGGAGGGAGGGGTGAGAGGGATGGTGAGGGGGAGGGAGGGGAGAGGGATGGTGAGGGGGAGGGAGGGGGTGAGAGGGAGGTGGTGAGGGGGGAGGGAGGGGGGGGTGAGAGGGATGGTGAGGGGGAAGGAGGGGGTGAGAGGGATGGTGAGGGGGGGAGGGAGGGGTGAGAGGGATGGTGAGGGGGGAGGGAGGGGTGAGAGGGATGGTGAGGGGGGAGGGAGGGGTGGAGAGGATGGTGAGGGGGAGGGAGGGGGGTGAGAGGGATGGTGAGGGGGGAGGGAGGGGTGAGAGGGATGGTGAGGGGAGAGGGAGGGGTGAGAGGGATGGTGAGGGGGGAGGAGGGGTGAGAGAGGAGGTGGAGGGGGGAGGGAGGGGGTGAGAGGGATGGTGAGAGGGAAGGAGGGGGTGAGAGGGATGGTGAGGGGGAGGGAGGGGTGAGAGGGATGGTGAGGGGGGGAGGAGGGGTGAGAGGGATGAGGAGGGGGGGGAGGGAGGGGGAGAGGGATGTGAGGGGGAGGGAGGGGTGGGAGAGAGGGATGGTGGAGGGGGAGGGAGGTGAGAAGGAGGGGTGAGGGGGGGTGGGGAGGTGAGGAGGGACTGGAACTCATGGTAGCCTTGTGTATTCTGGGGACATTAATCCTTACTCCATCATTCTCCTCTTATCATCTTCTTCCTCCTTCACTTTCTCCATTCTCTATTCTTCCTCCTCCTTTCTTTCTTCCTCCTCTTCTTTCTCCTCGTCTTCTTCCTCCCTCTGATCAAAATTGTATACCTTCATTTGACACACACGGCAGTGACTAACACCTGGGATTTTACTTCAGTGCAAGACGAATATTTTCTGACCTCACACACCTGTGAGAGAGAGAGAGAGACTACCCACCACTACCCACATTACCCCGACTACTCTACACACTACCCACATTACCTGACTACCCACACTACCCACACTACCCACAGGTCCTGTTCAACACGCCCCATTGCCACAGCCTCGGTCTAGTCCGATGACACCACAAAGTTCTCGTATAATCCAGTTAAGGCAAAGTTTGAGGCACTTAGTGGAGGAGGAGGAGGAGGAGGAAGATGGAGGAGGGGGGAAGATGGAAGGAGGAAGATGGAGGAGGGGGAAGATGAGGAGGGGAAGATGGAAGGAGGAAGATGGAAGGGAGGAAGATGGAGGGGAGGAAGATGAAGGGAGGAAGATGGAAGGAGGAAGATGGGAGGAGGAAGATGGAAGGAGGAAGATGGAGGAGGGGAAGATGGAAGGAGGAAGATGGAAGGAGGAAGATGGAAGGGGAGGAAGATGGAAGGGGAGGAAGATGGAAGGGGAGGAAGATGGAAGGGGAGGAAGATGAAGGAGAAGATGAAGGGGAGGAAGATGGAAGGGAGGAAGATGGGAGGAGGAAGATGGAAGGGAGGAAGATGGAGGGAGGAAGATGGAAGGGAAGGAAGATGGGAGGAGGAAGAAGGAAGAGGAGAAAGATGGAAGGGGAGGAAGATGAGGGGAGGAACATGGAGGGGAGGAAGATGGGGGGGGAGGAAGAAGGAAGAGGAGGAAGATGGGAGGGGAAGGAAGATGGAAGGGGAGGAAGATGGGAGGAGGAAGATGGAAGGGGAGGAGATGAAGAGGAGAAAGATGGAAGGGGAGGAAGATGGGAGGAGGAAATAGGGAGGAGGAAGATGGAGGAGGGGAAGATGGAAGGGAGGAAGATGGGAGGAGGAAGATGGAAGGAGGAAGATGGGAGGGAGGAAGATGGAAGGAGGAAGATGGGAGGAGGAAGATGGAAGAGGAGGAAGATGGAGGAGGAAGATGGAAGGGGAGGAAGATGGGAGGAGGAAGAAGGAAGAGGAGAAAGATGGAAGGGGAGGAAGATTGGAGGAGGAACATGGGAGGGGAGGAAGATGGGAGGAGGGGGAAGATGGAAGGAGGAAGATGGGGGGGAGGAAGATGGAAGGGGAGGAAGATGGAAGGGAGAAGATGGAAGGAGGAAACATGGGAGGGGAGGAGGATGGAAGATGGAGGGGTAGGGAAGATGGAGAAGGAGGAAGATTAGAAGATGAAAGAGAAGGAGGAGGAGGTAAGAAAGAGGAGGGGGGAGAGGATATGAATAAGAAAGAGACCAAAAAAATGAGGAGTAAGAGAGAGAGAGAGAGAGAGAGAGAGAGAGAGAGAGAGAGGTCTGGGTGAAGAACATGCTAATCAACGCTCGACTGAATGTAAATTAACCATCGATTTTTTACCTCTAATCTGACTGATTTACCCGGAGAAATTATATCACGAATTTTAAGCTACGTCAGCTGGAGGTGGAATTTAAGCTGGTTAGCTGAAAAGGACTTTAAGATGTTTCGTTAGCTGGAGAATGGATTTAAGCCTTGTGTTAGCTGCAGGAAGGCTTTAAGCTTTTTGGTTAACTGAGGAAGGATTTTTAGCTTTGTGGTTAGGCCGAGGAGGATTTGCTTTTGAAACACCAACCTCCTCTTCCTGTTCCTGTTCTTCCTCTCATCCCACCCCATCTCCTCCTTCACACATATAAGTTTTGTGGTTCGCTAGGGATGGATTTTGACTTGGCTAGGTTAAGTTAGGTAAAGTAGGTAAGGAAGTAGTAATATGGCTGGTGGTGTAAGAAATAGTAAGAGTAGTGGTATAAGTAGTAGTAGTAGTAGTGGTATAAGTAGTAGTAGTAGAATATGGCTGTTGGTAGTAAGAAATAGTAATAGTAGTGGTATAAGTAGTAGTAGTAGTAGTGGTATAAGTAGTAGTAGTAGTAGTAATATGGCTGGTGGTAGTAAGAAATAGTAATAGTAGCAGTGATGATGAGGGAGGCGGCGTCACTGCCAGACCGACCATCACCTCGACATAACAACTTTAATGGTAAGCCAATTTTGCTGCGACTGTTGAAGGACCACACGTGACTACTGCTGTGTCTGTTAGACCCTTACACACACACACACACGTACTACTGCTGTGTCTGTTGTGACTCTTATACACACACACACACGGGTAATAACTCACTTGGTTCCACTCTCTTGTATTAAAAGTATTCACACAATTTCAACCTTTTTTTTATGATGCTGTGTTGGTGTGAGTTATTTTTATTGTTTTATGTTGTACCTCCAAGAACAGAGAGAGAGAGATACATACATACATACATACATAGAGAGAGAGGCATACATACATACCTCAAATTATCTCAAAAATAATAAACAGTGAAACGGAGTAGGCATTAAGACTCACCCTAAAGCACCCCAGAAGATGCATAAAATATAACAGGTTGTATCGGGGACATAAACTAGGCCCATTGCTCTCGTAAATTCAGGCTCTTGTCTTCATCATTATGGAAATTCTACTTTAGTTGCTGGTGTTTCTTATGCCTCGCCTTGTTGCTTGTGTTAGAAGGAGGTGGTGGGGTTTTGCGTGAGGTGATTGTTTGTTTTGGTGCGTTTTAGTGTGTGTTTTGTTTAGCTTGTAGGTGAGATAATATTTTGTATGTAGTGATGATAGTGATGTTACTACTAATAATACTAATTACTACTACTACTACTACTACTACTACTACTACTACTACACACACACACAACAGACAACAATAAACACACTGTCCATAAATTTAATAATAACTCAAAATATGTTTTACTTGGCCACACACTTGTCACCCTCCCCACACCTTGTATAATTTAGTGTGTGGTGGTGTGGTGTTTGTCCTCTGCACCATGGGTATGTCTGTCTCTCTGTGTCTGTCTGTCTCTCTGTGTCTGTCTGTCTCTCTGTGTCTGTCTGTCTCTCTGTGTCTGTCTGTCTCTATATCTTCATTCCGTACTCTCGAACCTCTTCTTTCCCTCCTTTGTTCACCCCCCTTACTCTGCCCTGAAAAGGAGAGAGAGAGAGAGAGAGAGAGAGAGAGAGAGAGAGAGAGAGTTAGAGTGTCGAACAAGAAAGAATATATTGAATCTCTCCGAATACAGATCTGTCAATATTGTCTCTTTTCCTTGTCCTCCCTCCTCTGTCTTCTTTTCTTCTTCCTCGTCTCTCTCTCTCTCTCTCTCTCACCTCCTCCCTTCCCCTCTCCTTTCATCCCTATCTGTCCTCCTCTTCCCTCCGGATATTGTACACACACACACACGCACGCACACACACACACACACACACACACACACACACACACACACACACACACACACACCCTAGGTCCGAACACACCCAGGTTGTAGATTCCACGAAGCCTCGGCGTCACCATAGACAACAAACTAAATTGGAAACCACACGTCAGTGAAGTTGTCAACCTCCAGTCGTCTCCACCTCCCCCGCCGACTCAAGTCCCTCGAGTTCCCGCACCCGAGCTCCTCAGTGTTTACACAACATTCATACTTCCCAAGCTCACCTATGCCTCCCCACCTGGTCTTCCTCCCTAAATGCCACACAACGTAAACAACACCTAGAAAAAAGTGCAAAAGAGGGCATGCAAGATTATTCTCTCCCTTCCTACTCCATATCAAGAAGGCTCAACACACTGACCCTCTGACTCTCACTGACCATCACCACGACCTCATCTGCAAATTTGGTAAGAAGTTTACACCATCCCCGACACCGGCCCCTACTACCACCTGAGATCCCTGTCCGAGAATTGCTGTTCGACACCACAACCGCATCCAGCCCATACGTGCACGAACTGATCGCTATAAGAACAGCCCAGTCCCAACCATTGTAAAAATTATCAATAACATGTAATAAATCAGTGTATTCACTCCCAGTAAACACTGCTCCCTACACTGTCACTATGTTGAAATGAACTGTATTTTGAGTTACTATATGTCTTATTTGTGTCACTTATGTCACTTGTATATTATTTGTAATTCGTAACCCATTCCCCAAATATGTAACTGTATATTTTCAGCCTTCTGGCTGCAGCTCTTTCAATAAACCGTTAATTATATATTATTATTATTACACCTTCTGACTGAGTTATTTATTTTCAGACGGTGTGGCTACTGACTCACTGACTTTCACACTGACGGAACAACTGTCTGAATGCACTGATGATATTATTATTATTATTATTATTATTATTATTATTATTATTATTATTATTATCCATTATTGTTTATCTATAGATTATCAATTATCATTATTATTCTTCTCTTTCTTCAGGTTATTATGATAGGGGCGAGTGAGAAGCAGGCATCCCTCCCTTGGGTACTGGTGCCAACAAAACCACGCTTGTGATTGGTGGTGTCGCGGGTGGAAGGAGGAGCCACGCTTGCGATTGGTGGTGGAGGAGGAGGCAACCACGGGGAATCTCTCTAACCTGATTGGCTGACTGAGGATCACGTGTTAAGATGGGAAAGGCCAATGATAAGAAGACTCACCGTAGCGATAGTAGTAAGTGTGGAAGTAAGTTAATGTTTACTGATTGACGAGACGATGATTATGTGTAGTTAATTGTGTTGAGAGAATTAATTAAGAATCCCTCGTATGTAATTACTTAAAAAACCCCGTCTATAATTAGTTAGAACCTCGTATATAATTAATTAAGAATCCCTCGTATGTAATTACTTAAAAAACCCGTATATAATTAGTTAGAACCCCCGTATTATAGTACTTTAGAACACCTGTAGACAGCAGCTCGTTAATTGTGCACCCAAAAAATACTCCTCGTGTGTTGAGCAGCGCAGAAAGAGTATTACAGTACAGAGGTCACCAAGTGTTACTGAATGCTGTCGAGGATTACAGTACAGAGGTCACCAAGTGTTACTGAATGTTGTCGAGGATTACAGTGTTTGGTTACTTCTGAACATAGGTGTTGATTTATCTACACACCTGTTTGGGTGATATACTGTAATGAAGGAGAGAGAGAGAGAGAGAGAGAGAGAGAGAGAGAGAGAGAGAGAGAGAGAGAGAGAGACCACCTTTCCTCCGCCACACCAGGTACATAATTAGGCAAACAATGCACAAAACTTGTCTTCAATATCGACTCATCTTAGTGTTGTTTCTCTCTCTCTCTCTCTCTCTCTAAGAACACACACACACACACACACACACACACACACACACTAAACCCATTTATATCAACAAAACTAGCAAAGAGTTGAGACACCAAATTGTGTTCCCTGAAGCAGGAATGATATCCCTGAGCTGGGCCTCCAACACCTGAGATTGGTGGAGGGGGGGTGATGGAGAAGGGTTTAAGGGGGAGGTTGTGGTGGGGAGAGGGTGTTGGAGGGTGACGAAGGTGGTGAGATGGTGGAGGGTGACGAGGTGTGGAGATGGTGTTGAGGGTGACGGAGGGGTGGTGGGAGATGGTGTTGGAGGGTGACGGAGGTGGTGAGATGGTGTTGGAGGGAGAGGGGTGGTGGAGATGGGTGGAGGGTGACGGAGGTGTAGAGATGGTGTTGGAGGGAGGAGAGAGGTGGAGAGGTGTTGGAGGGAGAGGGGGTGGTGGAGATGTGGAGGAGAGGGGGGGGTGTAAGAGGTAGGATGGAGGGGTTAGGTTAGTCAATTAGCCACCCAACACACTAGCCACTCAGCCAGCCAGCCAACACACCAGCCAGCCACTTATACAGCCATCCAGCCAGCCAGACAGCCAGCCACTCAGCCAGCCAGCCACTCAGCCAGCCAGACAGCCTGAGAGAGCTGCCGCCGCTACATAAGCCTGTAGGAGCCTGACTCATGGTCTGTTTTCCATAATTTACATAACTCAGACTATGTCAACAATGGGGCCATCTGTGTGTGTGTGTGTGTGCGTGTGTGTGTGCGTGTGTGCGTGTGTGCGTGTGCGTGCGTGCGTGAGGAAGGGTGCAGAAACCGGTATATCAACATATTTCTAACCTTGCTCCAGCGGCCGTTCTCAGTCATTGCTATTTTGAGGTCCTCTTACACACACACACACACGCACACACACACACACACGCACACACACACACACGCAATAAAACAATAAACAGTTGTATATATAAATGTATGTTTATATAGGTAAATATAGACAGACAGACAGACAGACAGACAGACACATGTGTTCATCATCTCAGCCGTTGTTAATAAAATCCATGAACAAGATGAACATTTTTATTTGAACTTATAACACAATATAAAGCATAAGGTAGACATAACACAGAAGCCATAATGGACTACAGAAACGTAATAAATTTTTCAGCCATATTAGCCATTCAAATATAGCCATAGTAAATACCATATTATACCATGAAAAATTTAGCCATAATACTTGATATAATGAAGACATAAGGGGATAATATACTTCTTTAGCCATATTATAAGTAGAATATAGTAATAGGTCAGCCATATTAAGATATACAATATACCCAATATATTAGTTCAGCCATATAACTCATATTTTTTCTATCTGATGTATAAATTGATTAATATTATGGAAATAGGTTTATATGTACGTATATCGTCCCCATTTCGTTGTAATTGGGTTTAGTTAATAGTCGATATTCCTTACTAATTTAGCTTTAATTGGGTCTAAATAATAGTCAGATATACCTTCCCTATTTAAGTATAACTGAAATAACACGAATATATATACTATATCTTATTTTGGTGGGCTGTGTGTAACGCTAGTAGGTAGATATAGCCAATAGCCTTTACAGTATATATGTGTGTAGGTATATAGCTTAGGGGAGTTATATAGGAGGCTACTGAAGGCTAAGGCTATATGCTATGTTCTTAGCTCTATAACCGTATTGGTAAGGAGGCTATACTGGAGGGGTCAGGTGTGTGTGTATGTATGTATGTATGTATGTATGCTCAGTGAAATACGTGATTTAAAGTACCACCACGACAAACCAACCCTGATATAGACCCCTTAAAATAATTCCAGGTTACACAGTAGACCTACACATCACTACACACATACGGACAATAAATATATCAAATATTGTTAGAGGTTTTATAAGTGGACAAAAACATAAGTGCATTTAAGTAATTGAAATAACATCAGGTAGTTTAATGTACTTTTGATCTAAGTTATTGTACTTTTAATTAACTTTTTGATTATTTTAATTGCTGGTTGTGGGTTATGAGTTGTTAAATTGTGTTGTTGTAAAGAGGTTGTGTTTACATATTGTTTGTTATTGTTGTGGTTGTAGTTAGGTTGTGGTGGTTGTTGGAGGTGTTTTACAAATGGGAAAGTCAGGTTATAATCTCTGGGGTTGTGAATCCATAAGGTTATATAATACACTTATTCATCTCTATTGGTAACTTAAATTTTAGTTGTGACCTGTTAATGACCTGTAATTACCTGTATTGGTGGTTATTTATTGTATACAGGTCATTCATTACTTATCATCTCTACTAACTACACAAGACATAACCCCCTCTCAGTAACCACTATAATAAACATTGCTTCTCCGGGGTCATGGTTTACCTGTAGCAATTAAAACTCACTCACACTCCTCAACGTTTACCAAGACCTGAGGTGAAGGACTGTGCTATTTGACGCTGGACTGCCGAGATGTATTCAGGGGAGCAGAGATTAGTGTCAAACCAAGCTCCTGTACAGCCCACTTCCTCAAAGCAGTTATCTCGGGCTGATTGGGTCGAAGCACTACAGCACAAGACGATGCTCCATAGACAAGGGTTCTGTTGCTGGGCTGTGTTTGCTGTTGTCCTGTTAACGGGAGAGGTTTTGGTTAGTAAGCTATTGTGTTGTGTCCTTTGGGTAATAGGCTTTATATAGGGACGTCTTATAGATATTATAATGAGGAATTTATAGGCTGTGTGTGTGTGTGTGTGTGTGTGTGTGTGTGTGTGTGTGTGTGTTTTGTAGTAGTAGTAGTGGTGGTGTTGGCTTAACATGTCTGGACTTGTCGCCTGAAAGTCAGCTGGTACGAGTGTAAACAAACTCACGCGGTGCAAGACGTGTGTCAACAAGGTATAACACACACACACACACACACACAGTCTCGCTCTAATGTACCGGTCGGCAGATTTCGCGTCAAATGAACATCCCAACAGATTTCATTGGCCATCAGATTTAACAAATGAATGAAAGAGAGGATTTTACGCTACAGATTTGGTATAAATTGTTAAATGAATAACTCTACAGTACTCACGCCTGTCGTTGTCGTGGACCCAAACCAGTTCTGTCGTGGCTGAAGGCGTATTCCCACACATTATACACCTGGTTAGTTGATGGTGGCTCTTGTCTCCCGATCCTCTGTGGGTTGGCTCCTGTATCCACCACCACCACCAACAGGCATACCGTCACAAGTGTTTTCCACCACATCTGTTGGCAGAGAGGAAAAAAAAACATGTTATAGGATGACAGTTGTTTTTTTTGCTGGACATCTGTTAAATAAAGGTATTATTTGTTGACTTGGAAACACAGTACAGGTGTTTTTTTATGACACCTGTGAGATAAATTCTGTGTTCGATGACAACTGTAGGGCGTGGAAAACACCTGTGTTATGGGGTTGATAAAGGTGTTTTCATGACACCTGTAGGAGGGAAACTGGTGTGTTGATAATTATGATAAGACGAAGAAGAAGAAGGAGGAAACTATTTTCTCATTTGACCTTTGACCTTTTATTCCAGAGGTCAAATGTGCCTTATGTCTTATGCATGTCTCCGATTGGCTGGTGGGCTGGTGTAATGGCGTCTGATTGGCTGTGGGAGGATGTGGTGGTATGTAATTTGATTGTGACCTGTTAATGACCTGTATAGTGATCTGTTAATGAGCTTTGGTGACCTGTATAGTGGTGACCTCTGATAGGTGACTCTTAATACCTTATAGTCCTAAACAACATATTGATTTTTGACCCCAATGTGTACAGGTCTTCTCTCTCTCTCTCTCTCTATCTCTCTCTCTCTCTCTCCAACTACTCCTTCAGCCAATCACAGTGCAGGAGAGTAATTAGGTTACTTCCGGTGTGTCGAGGTAGTGGGAAGGTAAATTAGTCGTTAAGTCAACTACCTGCTGAGGCACAGGTGTCGTTTAGGTCGTGCTAAGGGTCGTGTGAGAGAGAGAGAGAGAGAGAGAGAGAGAGAGAGAGAGAGAGATAGTCAAATTAATCTCCTGGGCAGTGATTGGCTGTAGACAGACTCGTTTGTGGGGAGATGATGAGGGTAGGAAAGAGAGAGAGAGAGAGAGAGAGAGAGAGAGAAAAGTAAAGAAAGACAAAGGAGAGAGAGAGAGGATGTGGACAGGTCGATATATGTGTGTGTGTGTGTGTGTGTGTGTGTGTGTGTGTGTGTGTGTGTGTGTGTGCTGGAGGGTAGAGGTGGCCAGTGTGTGTGTGTGGAGGGTAGGGTGTGTGTGTGTGCTGGGAGGGTAGAGGTGGCCAGTGTGTGTGTGAGGGTAGAGGTGGCCAGTGTGGTTCGTCCTGGAATATTGGATCCTCTTGATGTACGTCCTTAGTTTCTTGAGTAAATCACCCTGACACATACCTACACTATATCTTACGACGAAAAACACAATTTACGAACATTTGAGCAGCCATCATCGTAATACTTCAATTTATGAACCAAAAACTCGATTTACGAATGTTTACGAATCCATCATTGAGGAAATTTCATGAGACGTATTCGTAAACATCGACTTACGAAGAAAAACACCAATTTACGAATGTTTACGAATACATAACTGTGGTAAATTCGTTAGACATACTCCTAAAACTCGACTTACGAAGGAAAACTCAATTTAGGCCGGGAGGGGGGTGGGTGGGGGGGGGGGGGGTGGAGGGGAACTCGATTTACGAACGTCTGTGGCTCTGGGATGGGTTTTACCATTGTGGTGTTGAAGGTTCGGGAGTAAATATGCAATTGAGGAAGTACTTCAGCAACTGTTGTGGTGAGAATAACCCTTTATAGAGTGTGTGTGTGTGTGTGTGGGTGTGGGTGTGTGTGTGTGTGTGTGTGGGTGTGTGTGTGGTGTGTTATCTCTTTCTCTCTCTTCTACCTCTCTCTCTTTCTCTCAGATTCCACCAGAGTAAACAGGGAGAAAGGGAGAGTGAAGCAAAATACACACACACACACACACACACACACACACACACACACACACACACACACACACACACACAGAGACACTTGGGAAAAAGGAGAAGGAGGGAGGATGAAGGACGAAGAGAAAGACAAGGAAGAAGATAAATGAAGACTTGGAGGACGAAGGAAAAATAACCGGGAAACGATAGGGTACAGAGAGAGAGAGAGAGAGAGAGAGAGAGAGAGAGAGAGAGAGAGAGAGAGAGAGAGAGAGTGTTCGTACGTCTAAGCACTTTCTTGTCACTTTCTACACCTCTTTTATTACTCTCCCTTCCAATTCCTTTCTTTCTTGCGGTTTCTCTTCCCTTACATCCAACCCATATGAAAATGGGAGGGACAGACAGACAGACAGATAGATAGATAGATAGACAGAGGACGACACTGCACCTGACTGCCTTCTCATCCTCAACTGATAGTCAATAGTTATTCACAGCAGCGATTAACTGCCCCCCCATACCCCACGCCCCCCACCCATACACCCACGCCCCCACCCATCCTCCCCCCCCCCCACGTTCCCCCATCCCCCCTTCCCTACGTTCAAGACAAAGACAATATGTTTGTATCACGTGAAGATTATGGATCACCTTCCCACCTCACTTAACCTGATGAGTGAATACCCTAACTCTCTCTGGGTTAGATTAGGTAAGGTTAATTCTGGTTAGGTTTGGTTAGATTAGCTTAGGTTAACGTTAGGTCTGGTTAGATTAGGTTAATTCTGGTTAGGTATGGTTAGATTAGCTTATGTTAACGTTAGGTCTGGTTCGATTAGGTTAGGTTAATTCTGGTTAGGTTTGGTTAGATTAGCTTATGTTAACGTTAGGTCTGGTTCGATTAGGTTAGGTTAATTCTGGTTAGGTTTGGTTAGATTAGCTTAGTTTAACGTTAGGTCTGGTTAGATTAGGTTAATTCTGGTTAGGTATGGTTAGATTAGCTTATGTTAACGTTAGGTCTGGTTCGATTAGGTTAGGTTAATTCTGGTTAGGTTTGGTTAGATTAGCTTAGGTTAACGTTAGGTCTGGTTAGATTAGGTTAATTCTGGTTAGGTATGGTTAGATTAGCTTATGTTAACGTTAGGTCTGGTTAGATTAGCTTAGGTTAACGTTAGGTCTGGTTAGATTAGGTTAGTTGTCTGGTATCCGCAAAAGTTACCTGAACTACACACCTGTGGGCGTCTACCTGCTTTGTGGTAATCACTACACCTGTTCTGTTGTTTCTGAAATAATCGTCTTCATCTGAATTTAAGATGTCGACTACAATTTACCCAACAGTAAACGGTCCCAGGTAGGAAAGTTTTGTGATCGATACACATGAAGTTTAGGCACCCGAGTTTATTTTACCTGATGATTAGACACGCTAACCTGACCTGACCTGACCTAACCTAACCTGACCTGACCTGACAAAATATTAAATAGCTCCACAGGAATTACCACGTAGGGAAAGAGGAGCAATTAAGTATCTCTTCACCTGTCCAATAGTCACTTAATTACTCACCTAATTTTTACACAGGTGTTAAAAAACAGGTGTACAGTTAAAGGTCTATTATATCGAGGGTCCGTTAGATGTGAAACCTCCATATAACGGATCACCAATCACCCAGTCACCAATCCCCAAGTCACCAGTCAGTCACCAGTCAGTCACCAATCAGTCACCAATCCCCCAGTCACCAGTCAATCACCAATCCCCCAGTCACCAGTCAGTCACCAATCCCCCAGTCACCAGTCAATCACCAATCCCCCAGTCACCAGTCAGTCACCAATCCCCCAGTCACCAGTCAATCACCAATCCCCCAGTCACCAGTCAGTCACCAGTCCCCCAGTCACCAGTCAATCACCAATCCCCCAGTCACCAGTCAGGTCTCCCAGCTTCAACAGTGAGTCCCGAGGAGCAATTTGATTGGTTAAGAGATTGTGTTGGGTGAAGCTGATTGGCTGGTCCTGAGAGGCGGTGGTCCTGATAGATAGATAGATAGATAGATAGATAGGCCAAAAAGACATTAAATGGATGAATACATGTGTCTGTCTTTCTCTTATATAAACAATGTACACACACAGGTACACACACACACACACAGTAACACACACACAGGTACACATACACACAGGTACACACAAACCAACTTCAATTTGTCTTTGTTGACCTAAATCATCTCCAGCCAAGACCTGAGGCTGCGGGGAGGAAAGAAAGATGGGGGGGAGGGGAAGGGGGGGTGAGAGGGAAGGAGGGAGGTGAGAGGTGAGGAGGAAGGGTGAGACATAACCCTCACTCGTCACCATTTGGACTCTTTGGTCACGTCAACTACTAACACGAGGAGGAAGATTTATTGTCAAGTATTTCTTTAACTTTTGATTTTAGAGAGAGAGAGAGAGAGAGAGAGAGAGAGAGAGAGAGCCCACGTATTATTATTATTATTATTTTTTTTTATTACACACACACACAGAAGGTTATTGTTCTCTCTAAATTGATTCTTTTGTCCGGTTATGCGCTATTCATCCGGTATACTCACACAACCGGAAAGACATCCACACTATCCGATATATTTAGCTATATTATCTTTCTGTTAACCGGATTTAAGTTAAGTTTTATGGACGTTTTATCAGTTATCCGGATTTATTCTAAGTTTTAAAGGTGGTTTTTTTCAGGTAACCAGAGAAATTCATGAATCCGGACACATTCAGTATACCGGACATCTACACTCCAATATACCGGACATATTCAGTATACCGGACATATTCAGTATACCGGACGTTTAAAGTGAACTAGACATAATAATCAATAAATCAGACATATTTTACCGTCTAGATATAAACACTCAGACATAATCAGCCATATGATCATTACTCAAGTTAATCGGACAGACATAGACATCCGGTACCTGTCAAGGACGTCATCATACAAACACGTTGCGTTTGAGTCATTCACAGGTGCCTGACCATGTGTGTGTCTCGATGCGTCTATCCACCATACATCTACCCACCATCCAGGCCTCAACCATCCATCTATCCACCATCCAGGCCTCTACCATCCATCTATCCACCATCCAGGCCTCTACCATCCATCTATCCACCATCCAACCCTCTATCCACCCTCTATCCACCATCCAGGCCTCTACCATCCATCTATCCACCATCCAACCCTCTATCCACCATCCATCTACCCACCATCCAGGCCTCTACCATCCATCTATCCACCATCCAACCCTCTATCCACCCTCTATCCACATCTATCCACCCAGGTGCTCGGTCCCTCTCTCCAAACTCTGGCGTGTTCTATATTTAGCAACGAGGGCCGCCACCTCTCCTATCGATCCAGGAGGCAACAAGTTGTACCTGTTACTCTCTCCCCCACCAGGTAGTCTCCCTCTCTCTCCACCAGGTAGTCTCCTCTCTCCCCACCAGGTAGTCTCCCTCTCTCTCTCTCCCCCACCAGGTAGTCTCCCTCTCTCTCTCCCCCACCAGGTAGTCTCCCTCTCTCTCTCTCCCCACCAGGTAGTCTCCCTCTCTCTCTCCCCCCACCAGGTAGTCTCCTCTCTCTCTCTCCTCCCCCACCAGGTAGTCTCCCTCTCTCTCTCTCCCCCACCAGGTAGTCTCCCTCTGTCTCCTTACCATTCTCCTCTTCCTCCCTACTCTCTCTCTCTCTCTCTCTCTCTCTCTCCCCTACAATCCTTCACATCACTAAGTAGATGATGATGCTCCTTTCCCCTCTTCCTTCCCCTCTCTTCTCCCTCTCCTTCCTCCTCACCCACAAATCACAAAAGTAGATGACACTACCCCCTCTCCCCTGCCCTCCCTCCCCCCTCCTTCCCCTGCCCTCTCTCCCTCCCCCCCTGCCCTCCCCTCCCCCCTCTCCCCTGCCCTCCCTCTCTCCCTTCCTCCCCTAATAGCCTCAACATCTTGTAATTATGGTCATTGAAGTAGATTCATGGATACTTGTGAAGTAATGATGTTAATGTGTGGCGTCTGGGGAGAATAGTGGGGGAGGTTAGGTGGGGAGTGGGTGAGTAGAGAGGAAGAACACACACCCCTCTCGCTCCCCCCTCTCCAGTGTCCTCCAGCGAGTCCTTCACGGGAAGTTAAGCATTGTGTTAGGTAGTTAGGGTAGTTAAGGCTTGTTTGAGTCTCTTGTGATTAAACCATCATAGTTGGTCTAGTTCAAGGCTTTTAAGTCTCCCTATGAATTGTTCTTCTTCCTTGTTCTCCGTGATGGGGGGGGAGTGGGAGGGAGGGGTTACCAGAAGGGTGGGAAGGAGGGGAGGGAGGGAGGGAGTTAATAGGAAGGGGAGGTAAGAGAGGAAGAGAGGGAGGCAAGACGGAGGGAAGGAGAGAGGCAAGACGGAGGAAGGAGAGGAGGCAAGACGGAGGAAGGAGAGGGAGGCAAGACGGAGGAAGGAGAATCGCACTAGGATAATTCCTTCACTTGACTGGGATTTCCACCCACATCCAGACCTGTGTAGGGGATTCCCCCACCACAGTACCACCACCACCACCCTTACCACCACAGTACCACCACCACCACCCCCCGCTCTTTCTCTCACCTGAATGGAGAAGAAAATAATCCCTTACCTCACCGTCCTTTGAGATATCTCCTTCGTTCTTCTCATATTCTCAAAGGACCGTAAGATTATTATTTGTGTCCTAAGTTTAAACGAGGTTATTGGTGTTGAGTCTTAGTGTGATTTTGAAGCCATTTTGTTATTTATATTCCGGAGAGACATCCATCCATCCACACTGTACACACATACATACATACATCCACACTGTACACACATACATACATCCATCCACACTGTACACACATACATACATCCATCCACACTGTACACACATACATACATCCATCCACACTGTACATACATACATACATACATCACACTGTACACACACACATACATCCATCCACAGTAATGAAGAGGGGGGAGGGGGAGAGAGAGAGAGAGAGAGAGAGAGAGAGAGAGATCGACATTTTTACGTCAAATGATTCCAGACAGATTGTCTTCCGCCCTGACTGACACCGACTGCCAGACTGACACCAGCTGACTGCCAGACTGACACCAGCTGACTGCCAGACTGACAACAGCTGACTGCCAGACTGACACCAGCTGACAGGAAGAAGGAGAAAGAAGGAGGAAATGAGGAGTTAGAGGGAAAGGAGAGAAGTGAGAAAAATAGAGGCAGCAAAAGGGATGATAACAGAGAGAGAGAGAGAGAGAGAGAGAGAGTACAGAACAATGCACAGTGAACGATACGATAAGAGAACACAGAATAAACGAGTGATTAATGAGGAAGGGTGAAGAGTGTATAGAGAGAGACACCGATAAGGGGAGTAAGGAAGAGATAGTGAGAGATACACACACACACACACACACACACACACACACACACACACACACACACACACACACACACACACACACACACACACACACACACACACACACAGGTCTTGCCTGGTAACGTAAAAAACAGGAAACTACTCTCTCTCTCTACTAAGGCCAGGCCGTGTGTGTGTGATGGTCTATGTACGTGTGAAGAAAGAGTATGTATGTATGTATGTATGAGAGAGTGTGTGTATGTATTTATGTGTATCATTCACTGAGGTCACACGGAAATGTCACTCACTCACTCACTCACTCACTCACTCACTCACTCACTCACCCTGGTCAACGTTGAAACACTTGAAGCATGACACAGTTACAAAACAAAATAAAAAAAGCAAAAAAAAAGCAAATCTCGTATTAAAATTATAAAAAAAATGTGTAATTAATATTTTGTACATATTATAAAAGACAATTTTGACCCCATACAGGTAATAACTCATTAATTAACCCCCACAACACAGGTAATAGGTCCTTAATTAACCCCCACAACACAGGTAATAGGTCCTTAATTAACCCCCACAACACAGGTACAACACCAGGTAGTCTACGAGATTTTACAAATGTGGAGAGAGAGAGAGAGAGAGAGAGAGAGAGAGAGAGAGTATACTGGCCCTCTGGAATCTTTTGTGCCTGTCTGTGTATAGTTATTGTTGTGTCTGTTGGGGCAAGCAGTTCTCTGATTGGTCCGCCGGGGTGGTGGGGGGGGTGGAACTGTTGCAGATGGTTGCAGTCGTGTGATATATGTTCTGTACAAAATAGTAAGATATTGTTGCAAAATTTCAGAACATCGTTGCACTAATTGAAGTCTTTGTTGCAAAATATTAAAATATATTGCACATTTTGACATCATCGTTGCCAAATTTTAAGTCTTATGTTGCAAATTTTGATGGTAATTACAAAACATTAAATCGTGATTGCAAAATATCAAAGAATCATTGAAAAATTATCACATTTTAGATTGTTGTTGGCCCAAATTTCATAGCATCGTTGCAAGATATTAAAAATTATTGTTGCAAAAGTTGAGAGCATCGTTGCAAATACATTAGCCACCATAAGCGGCCAGGCAGGTGAGTGGAGGCGGCGTGTGTGTGGGTTGGTCGCGGTCCTACAGTACAGTACATTAAGTGTGATGAATTTAGTTTCTACACCTGAGCTACTGTGGGGGGTGGGGGGTGGTAGTATGGGGGTTGTGGAGGGGTGGGGAAGGGGAGGGAGGAGATATGTGGTAGCAAAGGGCGTGTGGAGGAGGGGAGGTTAGGTTAGGTTAGGTTAAGTTAGAGTTAAATTAGGTAATAGGAGGAAATTTTAGGGACTTAAGTAGAACAACGACCCGGATTTTCCTTTATATGACTTGCTTGTGTGTTGGCACTGTGCGCACACACACACACACACACGCACACACACACACACACACACACACACACACACACACACACACACACACACATGCTGAATTATTATACCTTTTTGTGATTATTATTTGACCTTGATGGTTATTGATTATGAGAGAGAGAGAGAGAGAGAGAGAGAGAGAGAGAGAGAGAGTCAATATAATAGAAGTAATTGCAGCAGTCAGTAGAGTCAGCAAATTCAGTTCAATAGAGTCAGTAAAGTCAATTCAATCGAGTCACTTCAGCAGTCAGTTCAGTAGAGTCAGTCTAGCAGTAAGTTAAGTAGAGTCAGTCCAGCAGAAACAGTCCAGTAGAATCAATCCAGTAGAGTCAGCTCAGCAGAGTCAGTCCAGCAGAGTCAGTTCAGTAGAGTCAGTCCAGCAGAGTCAGTTCAGTAGAGTCAGTGAGAGTCAGTATGCGAGTAATGGGTAATCTCTCTCCCTATAGAGGCTTGGAAACCCTCTGGTAATTACGGCTGGGAGGGAGGGGAAGGTGAGGAGGGGTGAGGGAGGAAGGTGAGGGAGGGGAGGGAGGGAAATAACGAGAGAGGAAGGAGGGAGGGAGAAGGAAAAAGAAGAAGGGAGGGAGTGGGAAAGGAGAGAAGGAAGGAAGGAAGGAGGGAGAGGGAAGGAAGGGTAAGGAGGGTACTGTTGATCTATGTACTGTATATAGAATCATGTGTGTGTGTGTGTGTGTGTGTGTGTGTGTGTGTTTAAATTGACATGCCACTTTGAAGCTCCACACATACACACACAGAGTATCAACCTAAACGGACAAATCATGTGTCTTCTTTATACACACACACACACACACACACACACACCCCTATGACATTACCTATATTAAACGCTATATATTATTAAAGGGGCCATTTACCTGTAGCCTTGTCACGGGAACTGTCAAGGTTAGCGGGATATTAATGCATTGTGGCGGTGAATTATTTGTTATGTGTCAGGGCTGCTCGGGGGCATAACCCTGGCTGGTTAGTGCTGTTACGGTGTGGTAATTTACTCACACACACACACACACACACTGTACACATACATACATACACACTGTACACATACATACACACACACTGTACACATACATACACACACACACACACACACATGCTGTACACACACACACACACACACACACACATGCTGTACACAAACATACACATACTGTACACATACATACACATATACTGTACACATAAATACACATATAAAGATAGATACATACATATATTCATACATACCATCCACACATCACCAAACTCACTCTAATTAACCAAACATGACCTTACATTAAGTAACTTAACTTTAACATGTATATATCTGCCACACGTTTAAGTATAACAAAACACAAACATATGAACAAATCCGACGATATATAACATTAATGAACAAAATAAAGTGTTATAATGAACTTACCTCGTTATGCGGTTTGGTGACTGGAGAACCTTCAACGAATAACAGATCTGATGAACAAAACTCACAAATATCTTCCTGTTCAATACATCAAGGTTGTTCACTTTCTCAAATAACACCTCATTAATGTCTTAGTTAATAGATGTTGATGATGAAATTTACACTTTTAATACACATCCAAATTGGTGGTTATTAGACAGCCTCAATAGCTATCACGTGACTCCATATACGGTAAACTAAGGTGGTGTGCCCAAGGGTAAGTGTTTGGGTCCCTCGCTGATTGAAGACACGTGTTTGTGTTTATATCCTGGAGATGCGTAGAGTGAGTGAGTGATCCAGTCCGTGTTGTTGCTTGCCGGCGCTCAACTGTAGACTGGCGTTCATACACTGGAGGTCACCCTGGTTATATTCTGAGAGCTGACTTACCTCACTCCCTCCCACCTCCCCCCATCTCCCTCTCTCTTCCCTCCCTTTTCCTCACTTATTCTCTCACTCACCCCTCCCTTATCTCTCTCTCCCCCCCTACCTTACCTCCTCCTTGTCTCCCTCTTCCTCTTCATCCTCTCCCCTTCCCATCCTCCCCATCATCTCGCCTCCCCCACTATTATTTAACCCCCCCTCACCTCCCCTCTCCCTCACTTAGGTACAGCAAGAGGTTACCATGTCCTCCATCTCTCTCAAGGTAGCGATATACTATTAAAGACTTCGTAAACACCTCGTAATGGCGTTCTGAGATCATAATTAAATAGTGTGTTTATCCCAAGACCATAACGAGAGATGTGTCACTAAACTTCGACTTATACTGAGACGAAAGAAACTGAAACGTCACGATGGAAGTCGAGTCTCTGTAACAAGATATATAATAATGGTAGAATATCAACCTCCTCAAGACACTGGATGGACGTCATCCTTACGTCACGCATTTCTATCCCGGTTATCCAATTAGAGTAAATGATGCCAGTGACGTAAGAGGACCCATCCACCAACCCACCAATCACAGTCTCGTTGTGTTGGGATCTCCATGTTTTTTGTCATATGGATGTGTACAAAACCGACCAATAAGAACACCGGTTTTTTCACGTTTTCGGTAACAATGTCCGCTCGTTCGTAAACAATTTTCCTATTTACAACTGGGTTTTTTTCGCTCTAAAATTCCTTAGAAACGTAACGAAATATTTATGAATGCGGACGAAGCTGTTGTGTTATGTTGTCAGGTGACGGCAGCTTACCCTTTGTCTTACTGAGCTGGTTTATGAATGGTGGTGATGGTGTGTGGTGGTGATGGTGTGTGGTGGTGATGATGGTGTGTGGTGGTGATGGTGTGTGGTGGTGGTGATGGTGTGTGGTGGTGGTGATGGTGTGTGGTGGTGATGGTGTGTGGTGGTGATGGTGTGTGGTGGTGTGTGGTGGTGATGATGGTGTGTGGTGGTGACGGTGTGTGGTGGTGACGGTAATGTGGTGGTGACGGTGTGTGGTGGTGATGGTGTGTGGTGGTGATGGTGTG
>NW_024728053.1:30000-47500 GCF_018991925.1 Homarus americanus
AGAGAGAAGAGAGAGAGAGAGAGAGAGGGCATACAGTCATTCACACAAATTCTCCTTCCTTCCTTCTCTCTCATATATATTTTTCTCGTCCCTCACTCCTTCACCTCTTCCTCTCCTCTCCCCGTCCTCCTCCTCCGGTTAATGAAAAATTTTGTTAAGACAATAACATCCAAGCTGACCTTTATAGTGACATACTGGGAATAGAGCCTCGTTGAAGTGGGGGGGAGTGAAGGAGAGAACAGGAACCGGGGAGGGGGAGGGGAAAGGAGAGAACAGGAAACGGGAGGGGGGAGGAAGTGAGTCTCATGATATTTCTATGAAAATAACTACAATAACTTCACACCATGCCTCTTATTATGACGTCACACACACACACACACACACACACACACACACACACACACACACACACACACACCTGACAGGGTACAATTAACCTGCGTCATCCATCAATACCTGCGACATCAACAGGTAACATGTGTCATCACACCTGTCCATCAATACTTTAACACCTGTAACTTCTCAATTAACAATCATTGGTTCCCTAAGATGTTGTTTATTCTATTAAATGACGTAATTAAGTGGCTGCCACTCTACGAATCACCTCATTATGGGAAGGTGTTACGCTAATTACCTGGGGAAGGATCTGTTTAATTAGCGTTCCTTTGGTGCCCAGGTGAGGTCTGGTCTGGCTAGAGGGAGGTGATGTAGGATGCTGTGATGTTCTTAAGATGCTCTGATCTGTATGGGATTCATTGATGGTACACTCTGATGGTACAGTGTCTGATGGTACACTGTATGATGGTACACTCTGATGGTACAGTGTCCGATGGTACAGTGTCTGATGGCACTGTATGATGGTACACTCTGATGGTACACTGTATGATGGTACACTCTGATGGTACACTGTATGATGGTACACTGATGGTACACTGTATGATGGTACACTCTGATGGTACACTCTGATGGTACACTGTATGATGGTACCCTGATGGTACACTGTATGATGGTACACTCTGATGGTACACTCTGATGGTACACTCTGATGGTACACTGTATGATGGTACACTCTGATGGTACACACACTGATGGTACACACTGATGGTACACTTTGGTACACTCTGATGGTACAGTGTCTGATGGACACTGTATGATGGTACACTCTGATGTACACTGTATGATGGCACACTCTGATGGTACACTGTATGATGGTACACTGATGGTACACTGTATGATGGTACACTCTGATGGTACACACACTGATGGTACACACACTGATGGTACACTTATGGTACACTCTGATGGTACACTCTGATGGTACACTGTATGATGGTACACTCTGATGGTACACTGTATGATGGTACACCTGATGGTACACACACTGATGGTACACACTCTTATGGTACACTCTATGGTACACTCTGATGGTACACTCTGATGGTGCACTCTGATGGTACACTCTGATGGTACACACACTGATGGTACACACACTGATGGTACACTCTATGGTACACTCTGATGGTACACTCTGATGTACACACACGATGGTACACACACTGATGGTACACTCTTATGGTACACTCTGATGGTACACTCTGATGGTACACTCTGTTGGTACACCTGATGGTGCACTCTGATGGTCACTTTGATGGCACACATTGATGGTACACACACTGATGGTCACACTCTGATGGTACACTCTGATGGTACACCTGATGGTACACACACTGATGGACACACACTGATGGTACACTCTTATGGTACACTCTGATGGTACACTCTGATGGTACACACTGATGGTACACACTGATGGTACACTCTTATGGTACACTCTGATGGTACACCTCTGATGGTACACTGTATGATGGTACACTCTGATGGTACACCTGATGGTACACTCTGGTACACTCTGATGGTACACACACTGATGGTACACTGTATGATGGTACACTCTTATGGTAACTCTGATGGTACACTCTGATGGTACACTCTGATGGTACACTCTATGGTACACTCTGATGGTACACTCTGATGGTACACCTGATGGGCACACTCTAATGGTACACTGTATGATGGTACACTCTGATGGTACACTGTATGATGGTACACTCTGATGGTACACTTGATGGTACACTCTGATGGTACACTCCTGATGGTACACTCTGATGGTACACTGTATGATGGTAACTTTATGGTACACTCTGATGGTACACTCTGATGGTACACTCTGATAGTACACTCTTATGGTACACTCTGATGGTACACTCTGATGGCACACTCTGATGGTACACTCTGATGGTACACTGTATGATGGCACTCTGATGGCACACTATGATGGTACACTCTGATGGTACACTCTGATGGTACACTGTATGATGGTACACTTGGGTACACTCTGATGGTACACACACACTGATGGTACACACACTGATGGTACACTTTATGGTACACTCTGATGGTACTGTATGATGGTACACCTGATGGTACACTCTGATGGTACACTCTGATGGTACACTCTGATGGTACACTCTGATGGTACACTGTATGATGGTACACTCTGATGGTACACTGTATGATGGTACACTCTGATGGTACACTCTGATGGTACACTCTGATGGTACACCTAATGGTACACTGATGGTACATCTATGATGGTACACTCTGATGGTACACTTGATGGTACACTGTATGATGGTACACTCTGATGGTACACTCTGATGGTACACTCTGATGGTACACTGTATGATGGTACACTCTGATGGTACACTCTGATGGTACACTGTATGATGGTACACTCTGATGGTACACTCTGAGAGGCACATCTGATGGTACACTTGATGGTACACACTCTGATGGTCCAATTCTGATGGTACACTCTGATGGTACACTCTGATGGTACACTCTGATGGTACACTCTGTGGTACACTCTGATGGTGCACTCTGATGGTACATATCTGATGATACACTCTAATGGTACTCTGATGGTACACTCTGATGGATACTCTGATGGTGCACTCTGATGGTACACTCTGATGATACACTCTATGGTACTCTGATGGTACACTCTGATGGTACACTGTATGATGGTACACGTATGATGGTACACCTGATGGTACACCTGATGGTACACTTGATGGTACACTGATGGTACTCTGATGGTACACTGATGGTACACTGATGGTACACTCTGATGATACACTTAATGGTACTATCACACACTGATGGTACACACTCTGATGGTACACTCTGATGGTACACTTGATGGTACACTCTGATGGTACACTCTAATGGTACTCTTGATGGCCACACCGATGGTACACACTCTGATGGTACACTCTAATGGTACACTCTGATGGTACACTCTGATGGTACACACTCTGATGGTACTCTGATGGTACACTCTGATGGTACACTCTGATGGCGACTCTGATGGTACACTCTGATGGTACACTGATGGTACTCTGTATGTGAGTTAGAGAGGCAGGTACAGGTGTGATTGCCGTCACCCACAATAGGTATGTGTTGACATTTTTACGGGCTAGTTGTTTTGAATACTGACTGAGCTGTGCCAATACTGCCTCCTCCACACACACACACTCTCTCTCTGTCTGTTTTTATGTCTGTCTGTCTGTCTATTTGGGTGTCTTTCTGTGTGTGTGTGTGTTTGTTTGTTTGTGTCTGTCTGTCTGTCTAACTGTGTGTCTGTCTGTCTAACTGTGTGTCTGTCTGTCTCTCTGTCTGTGTCTGTCTAACTGTGTGCCTGTCTGTCTGTCTCTCTGTCTCAACTGTAACACCTGAGAACCTGACCAAGGCGGTGTGTGAGACGTAAACAATGTCTCTTGGTGTGAGAGAGACGTAAACAATGTCTCTTGGTGAGAGAGGCGTAAACAATGTCTCTTGGTGTGAGAGACGTACTGTAGGTATTGTTCCTCCTTCCCAGGTGACGCCTTCCTGACTCGTCCCCTGATGTGAGATAGGGCATGTGTGAGAGAGAGAGAGAGAGAGAGAGAGAGAGTCACAGATAAGAGGAAAGGACTCATGAATGCACGTACACACACACACACACACACACACACACACACACACACACACACACACACACACACACACTCCTAAGGTCGAGCAGTTCTTCACAATATCAATGTTTACGTTCTGAAGCCATATTAAAGGATATCCTTGTTAGAAGAAGTCCTACAGGATAACAGTATTAAAATATTCTGGGTCACTGAAGGATTCTTGTAGGATATCCCTGTTAGAAGGAGTCCTAAGGTGGTGTTGATATTGTCAGAGTCAGTGAAGCAGAATGTCCTAACTGTGTTGACGTAGGAGGGAGGATACCCCTATGGGAGCAGAGTCCTTCAGGATGGCAGCTTTAACGTGGCAGGCATGAGAGAGGGAGGGAGGAGGAGGCATGAGAGAGGAGGAGGAGGGAGGCAGAGAGAGGAGGAGGAGGGAGGCATGAGAGAGGGAGGGAGGCATGAGAGAGGAGGAGGGAGGCATGAGAGGAGGAGGAGGAGGGAGGCATGAGAGGGAGGAGGAGGGGAGGCATGGGGGAGGAGGGAGGAGGCATGAGAGGAGGAGGAGGGAGGCATGAGAGAGGAGGAAGAGGGGAGGCATGAGGAGGAGTTGAAATGAGGCAGGAGGTATTGGGGAGGAGGAGGAGGAGGAGGAGGAAGGCCCTAGGTGGTGCACGTCTGATTGGTCCTGTTATCTTGAGTGGGGGGTGGGAGGTCAGGGTGGTGGGGGAGGGTCAGGGTGGTGGGGAGGGTCAGGGTGGTGGTGGTGGTGGTGGTCATCGTGGTAATATAAACAGTACAGTATGGAACACGTGTTGTACCTGTAGAGAACTTGACCTTGTGACATCTTTATACCTGAGATCAACAACCTACAAAGTTTCATTCAGGTACGATACGTAGAAGGAAGTTATTAGACAGACAGACAGACAGACAGACCGACAGACAGACCAACAGACCGACAGACCGACAGACAGACAGACGAACCCATGGACCGTCTCTGTATCCAAGGTTTTCGGGTGGATGCCGTGCCATGGATATCAGCCGTGAGTGAGCTACCCACCCTCCACCCTCCTACCCCTCCTGCCTCTCTACACTACCCTCCACCTACCCCCACCCCACTCTCATATCCCCGACCAACACACACACACACACACACACACACACACACACACACGGACAAAACACAATTAAGAGAAAAAAAAAACATTACATGAGATTCTTGACTACGGAACCCTGAAATAGTCTGATTATAATGGTGTACATATATCCGGGTTGTGTTTCATAGCGGTAGTGTATATAAGCTGTAAAATGCTGAACAAACAACAAACACATAATTATACTCCGTTAACGAGAAATATTATTAATACATTGAATGACCTTAATTACATTTCTTTAATACAATAGTTAATACGTCTATGAAATAATAGTTTATGTTGGCTTAATTACGTGTTGGGGAGGTTGGGTTAAGTTTGGTAAATAAACAGTGTTGCATATTGGTGTGTGTGTGTGTGTGTGTGGTGTGTGTGTGTGTGTGTAATAATAATAATAAACGGTTTATTAATAGAGTTGCAGCCGGTGGCTTAAAATATACAAACTTACATTAGATTTAGACATAATGATATAATATGCATTGAATACATTTACAGGGCTGTACAGTACATAAATCAGGAGTTGTTTATTATTTTAACAATAGATGGGATGGTGCTGTTCTTATATCTATCGGTGCGGGCTCTAATGGGCTGAATTTTGTTGTAGTGGGGGCAGGGAGGTGGCGAGGGTGGTGCAGTAGTCCACGGCAAACCTTTCCAGTGCTTGGTGGTGGAGGTCACTGAGGATGGCATTTCCAGGGTGGAAGAGCGTTGGTGTAGCCGGAGTATTCTGCGCCGAGCATGATTCTGCAGGCCCTTTTCTGTACCTTCTCTAGCTGACGTTGTTGGGTGGAGTTGAGAAGACGACCAGGCTGGTGACGCATGCGTTAGTTTGGGGAGAATAAAGGCGTTGTAGATGGTCCTCAGCTCTGGCGTGGGTGTCCCAAGTGACCTAAGTCTTCATAGCATGTACTGTAGAGACGGTACGAGGCTGCCTGACTGTGTTATTTACATGGGCCTCCAGTCAAGTTTGTTGTCTATAGTTACACAGGAGTTTGGCAGACTGCACTAACTGGAGAGGATGGGCACCCACTGTGACTGCTGGGGCTTGCACTGGAGTGGTGGCAGCGTGATGTGCATGACTACGGTTTTGGTGTGGTTGATGGTGACCTTGTTCTCCGTAGTCCATGCCTGTAGCCTGTCCAGGGTGCCTTGTAGCGATAGTAGTCTGGTGCGGTGTTGTCAACTGAAACCCCACAGTGCAGTCATCCACAGTACTGTGTGTGTGTGTGTGTGTGTGTGTGTGTGTGTGTGTGTGTGTGTGGTGATTGTGTGTTTGTGAAAGATTAGGTAAATCTAGTTTGTCTAATCTTCAGGTGAAATAAACTTGGGTGCCTAAGCTAGTGTTGTGGTACCTGTCGACTGGAGAAGGTGATACTGGCACAGGTAGTGGGAGAGACAGGTGATACTGGCACAGGTAGTGGGAGAGACAGGTGATACTGGCACAGGTAGTGGGAGAGACAGGTGTTACTGGCACAGGTAGTGGGGGAGACAGATCTAACCACTAACAATAAGAGTTCGGTTACCTGCTCAGGTGAGAGGCGGTTTAGATGATCAGGGGAAGGTGTCTGGTGGAGGATACGGAGAGAGAGAGAGAGAGAGAGTCACGTTTTATAAGAATAATTGAAGGTGACTTAAAGATCCTTCTACCTTCCTCCTCTCCCTTCCCTTCTTTTCCCTTTCCTCCTCCTCCCACACACACACACACACACACACACACACACACACACACACACACACACACACACACACACACTTCTTCCATCTTTCCAAACATTTTTCTCCGTCATCAAAGACTCGGCTACACATCTGTCTATTTGAGTGAGAATGAATGACAGTTGACGTAGATGGGAATTAATCTATTTTTATATGATTCGCTGAGATAGATTGTGAGTTGAATAGACGGAATCTATTTTTCTACGTCTATCTGAAGGGTGTGTGTGTGTGTGTGTGTGTAAGGGGATGGGTTGAGTAAAGTGCTCTCTCTCTCTCTCTCTCTCTCTCTCTCTCTCTCTCTCTCTCTCTCTCACCCGGGGACCAGGATCTGCCATATTGGAAATCTATCACTGCGTCGAGGTATTTTGCTGTCAGCTAGTTATTGTCAGCCTGTCTGTCTGTCTGTCTGTCTGTCTGTCTGTCTGTCTGTCTGTGAAGCCTTACACCTTTCTTCCCCATTGATGAAGTCCCAAACCACCACCATCTAACTACCACCATTACCTTAAACCACCACCATCACCTTAAACCATCACCATTACCACCATCACCTTAAACCATCACCATTACCACCTTAAACCACCATCACTTAAACCATCACCATTACCACCTTAAACCACCATCACATAAACCACCACCTTAAACCACCACACTAAACCACCCTCCTCATAAGATATTCAACTACGGTTTACCTTGCATCACCTTTCAGCCTTTAGAATCTCCAGGTGTGTTAGTGGCTAGCGTCAGTAATGGACTCACCTTGGTGGCCTTCAGCACAGGTAGGGCACACCTGAGTTGAGCAAGGGACCTCCCTACCTGCCGGTCCTGCATAGTGAAGGTTGTGTGTGTGTGTGTGTGTGTGTGTGTGTGTGTGTGTGTGTGTGTGTGTGTGTGTGGTGGATGATTGGGTGTGTTGTTGTGTATACAGACATTCATACACACATATACACTCATACTCACATATGTACACACCACACACACAAACACACACACACACACACACACACACACACGCACACACATACACACACACACACACACGGAAGGAGGTTGTGTGAGAGGGAAAAAAGGGAGGGAGGAAAGAGAGAGAGAGGAAGGGAGGGAGGTAGAGGTGGGGAAGTGAGGGAGGGGTAGTGTAGATGAGAGAGAGAGAGAGAGAGAGAGAGAGCCACTGAAAAAATCTATCTATACTAAATTGAGTCGATAAAATATGACACAACGAACGAAGTATTTTGACACCCCTACCCAGACAAGAGGAGTCATATCGTTCATTCTGCAACACATCGATCACCCCTGGTACAGATACTTTTTTGGAGTGACTATAGTAGAAATATATCCCTTAGTTTTATAGTTAATTCCTCCTATAATTACTACACATTATAAAAAAAAACCCGGAATTAATTATATATTTTTCTATACCAGTAATTAAGTCAGAAATGAATTTGAGAATGTATAAAAATAATTAATTCTTAACATAATTATACTGACGATCGATATAGATGAGTTATATATAGTTAATATTAATTAACTCAAAGGGAGGTATTAGAATGAATATTAGTGAGCTATATTTAGATACTAATTAACTCTTATGGGTTAATTTAAGATATTAGAATTACATCCATTTACTAATTAGGTCCCATGAGGTAATTAGTTGTTTCCACAATAAACAGGAAGATAAATACGATTGGAGTTAAAAATCTAATCATTGGTTATTCTGCTAATCACTACCTGACTCACCTGTTAAAAACGTATTAATGACATATTTAGACATAACCTAATTACCTTATTGGTAGACAGGTTAGTCTCTCTCTCTCTCTCTCTCTCTCTCTGTCTGTCTGTCTGTCTGTCTGTCTGTCTGTCTTGTCTGCCTTATAATTAACACACTTTTTGCCGTTACTTCTGTGCGTGTCTGTCCGTAAAAGTGCAGTTAATGAGCAATATACAACAGGTGCTAATTAGCTCACAGGTGGATGGTGCTTCAGTACGATATTTAGGAATAATAATGCTAATGATAATAATAATAGACTAATAATAATAATACCTAAATAATCAATTTTAATTAACCAGGTAACATTATCACCTGTAATTAATCAGGTATACGGTAATAATTAACTCTAATAACATATACATAACTAAATACATCATACTATACCTGTGTTTCTACCTGTCATTAATGGGTTGTGTTGTGTTGTGGGTCGTGTTATGGTGTTATGGGTGGTGTTATGGTGTTGTGGGTGGTGTTATGGTGTTGTTATGGTGTTGTGGGTTGTGTTAGTGGTGTTGTGGGTGGTTTATGGTGTTGTGTTATGGTGTTGTGGGTGGTGTTATGGTGTTGTGGGTGGTGTTATGGTGTTGTGTTATGGTGTTGTGGGTCGTGCTATGGTGTTGTGGGTTGTGTTATGGTGTTGTGTTATTGTGCTGTGGGTTGTGTTATGGTGTTGTGGTTGTGCTGTTATGGTATTGTGTTATGGTGTTGTGTTGTGTTATGTGGTGTTGTGGGTGGTGTTATGGTGTTGTGTTATGTGGTGTTGGGTTGTGTTATGGTGTTGTGGGTGGTGTTATGGTGTTGTGTTATGGTGTTGTGGTCGTGCTATGGTGTTGTGGGTTGTGTTATGGTGTTGTGTTATTGTGCTGTGTTGTGTTATGTGGTGTTGTAGGTTGTGTTATGGTGTTGTGTTATGGTGCTGTGGGTTGTGTTATGGTGTTGTGGGTGGTGTTATGGTGTTGTGTTATGGTGTTGTGGTTGTGTTATGGTGTTGTGGGTGGTGTTATGGTGTTGTGTTATGGTGTTGTGGGTCGTGCTATGGTATTTGTGGTGTGTTATGGTGTTGTGTTATGGTGCTGTGGGTTGTGTTATGGTGTTGTGGGTGGTGTTATGGTGTTGTGTTATGGTGTTGTAAGGTTGTGTTATGGTGTTGTGGTGGTGTTATGGTGTTGTGTTATGGTGTTGTGGGTGGTGTTATGTGGTGTTGTGGGTGGTGTTATGGTGTTGTGTTATGGTGTTGTGTGATGCTGGTGTTGTGGTGTGTTATGGTGTTGTGTTATTGTGCTGTGGTATTTGTGTTATGGTGTTGTGTTATGGTGTTGTGGGTGTGTTATGGTGTTGTGTGGTGTTATGGTGTTGTGTTATGGTGCTGTTTGTGTTATGAGTGTTATGGGTGTGTTATGGTGTTGTGGGTGGTGTTGTGGGTGGTGTTATGGTGTTGTGGGTTGTGTTATGGTATGGTGGTGTTATGGTGTTGTGGGTGGTGTTATGGTGTTATGGGTTGTGTTATGGTGTTGTGGGTGGTGTTATGGTGTTTGTGGGTGGTGTTATGGTGTTGTGGGTTGTGTTATGGTGTTGTGGGTTGTGTTATGGTGTTATGGGTGGTGTTATGGTGTTGTGGGTGGTGTTATGTGTTGTGGGTCGTGCTATGGTGTTGTGGGTGGTGTTATGGTGTTGTGTTATGGTGTGTGATCCTGGCAGTGACCCCCCCAAATATCTACGACACAACAACCATTACAAACACTCACACACGACAAAATAAGTTAGACCTCAACACGACTCCCCCAAAAAAAAATAACGCGGACTTCCAGACGACCCAAATTAGCACGACCCGACCGCGACAAGACGGCAGAGAAGGACCAAATTTAGCTCCATCGACGACTACTGCAGAAGAGGTACCAGACAGGTCATCGAATATTGCTTTGTTGTGTTGGTGAAGGAGAGGGAGGTGAGGAGAGGAGGAGGAGGAGGGGGAGGAAGGGTCAGTTCACTTTACCTCCTCTCCTCTTTCATTGCCTCCTCTTCCTCCATCCTCTTCCTCCCCTTCTATCCTCCTTCCTCACCTTCCATACCCATCCGTCTTGGTCACCATCTCCTCCCTCACCTTCATCCCCTCACCCCTCCAACCACCTCATCTCTCCTCTCTCCTCCCTCTCCTCCCTCTCTCCTCCCTCCTCTCCTCCCTCTCCCCATCGTGAATCAATAGGGCAGAGGGTTGGTAAGGGTGACAAGAATCTGGCGGGGTGAGTGTACCTCCTGATGAACACCGGCCAGAGAGAGAGAGAGAGAGAGAGAGAGAGAGAGAGAGAGAAGAGGCTAAACTTGTGAGAAAATTCTGACGAAGGTGATTCTTTGATCAGATCAGGTAGGGGAGAGAAGATTAGGGGTGAGGGAAGGGGAGACAAAAGTGTGAAGTGAGAGAGAGAGGTGAGAGAAAGATGTGAAGTGAGAGAGAGATGTGAGAGAAAGATGTGAAGTGAGAGAGAGATGTGGAGTGAGAGAAAGATGTGACCAAGAGAGATGTGAGAGAAAGATGTGAAGTGAGAGAGAGATGTGAGAGAAAGATGTGCGTGAAAGTGGCGTATAATTTGAGTGAGTTTTATTGCTAACTTGCAACATCCTGGTGACCCTGTGTTAATGACCTAGTTAATGACATGTGCCATGAGTACTAATTACCTGTCTCATTAACTACCTGGTCATTAAAGCCCTTGTGGTAATGGGTAGTTGCAGAAGGTAATGGTATGTTTCATCGTGTGGGTACGTGTTGCAGGGTGTGGGTACGTGTTGTAGGCTGTAGGTACGTGTTGCAAGGGCGTGGGTACGTGTGTATGTTGCATGGTCCTTAATACCGGTTGAATGGTTTCACTATCTGTTGCAAGGTGGAGACTAACTGTTGCATGATACTACTACTACTACCACTACTACCACTACTACCACTACTACTACCTTCTCCCACCACCTCACCCTACCCCCCACCCCTACCACCACCACCACCTACACCACCTCCCACCCCTACCACCACCACACACTACCACCTCCCCACCTCCCCCACTCCCTACCACCACCACCACACCAACCACACTACCACCCCCCACACCACCACACCGGTTTAAACAAGTCTTCAGCTGAGCCAAGACGGGAAATACCAGACAATACTTGAAATACTCCCTAAAATATATAGTTTCCCCACCATTTGTAAATTTGGGGGATAATTATTCTTCGATTTCTAGTTTTTTGGGGGAAAAGTAACATTATTTTCCTGCTGGGTGATGTAGTTGTGTTTCTTGTTGTGTAATTGGGAACAGTAAGTGTTTCTCTTGGGTGTTGTAGGAGATTTTTTTTTGTGGGGGTTTTAGGATTTTTTTTGTGTTTGTGTAGTAAAGGACTCTCTCTCTCTCTCTCTCTCTCATTATATAGTTACATCACACACTTATAAATTCAACCCATAACAATAAAATTACCAACACGTTATACTTCAAGCTCCAACTCCAAGGACTCGAACCCAAGACCTCATGAGTGTGCAAGAGCCACCGGTCAGCCATGAAAGGTATAAAAGAATCGTCTTATCAGATCTTATTCGCCCCAATAACCAGAAACTATTGAGGCGAAAATAATGAAATTGGTAATTTTTCTCAACCCAGCTGAGTGCCTCAAACCTTGGCCTGTGTTCGAGGCCACGAGGGTCACGTGTGAGAATGATGGACAGTTTCTGAGATTATACCCTAACCCAACCTAACCTAACCTAGCCTAACCTAACCCAACCTAACTTAACCTAACCTAACCTAATCTAATCTAACCTAACCTAACCTAATCTAATCTAACCTAACCTAACCTTATCTAATCTAACCTATCCCAGCCTAACTTAATCTTGACGTGAAATAAGCTGGGGTGTCTAATTTCAGGTGATCCAGAATATATATATATAAATTTATATGTACTTTCAATATGTAGGTATATAGAATAACTATTTTCTAAAGTTATATATAAATAATTTGTTCAGAAAATTACATAGGTGGAAATAGATGAACAAATTATTGGTGGGAAGTTTGTACCAAGTTAAATTACTTAAACTCTCTTGCTCATTCTCTCATTTTCTAATCCTTTCACTCACTCTCACTTACTCCCTCCTTCTAACCTAACCTGACCTGACCTGACCTGATCTGAACTGACCTGACCTGACCTGACCTGACCTAACCCACAATAAGTATATTTAACAAAGTCCTAATCAGGTGAGCCTTACACCAAGTGCTCATGGTGTAGTGGTTATCACATCTGTCTAACACACAGAAGGTCCCAGGTTCGATCCCTGGTGAGCACACGAGTTTTATATCTGGTTTAATTAATATAAAAAACTGCTCATTAACAACCAGTAGACCTGTACTGTTCATGTTTGGACAGTTAACAGGAGGGACACTGTATCTTGTGACCTTGACCTTTGTTCTATCTGGTTCAAGGTCACAGGTCATCGAGGGGTCACAGGTTCGAGCCACTGGATAGAGATTTTTACATGCGTCTTCAGCTCTATGTGGTAGTGTTACTCAGTCAATTATGCTTTGTTGTTACTTACGTGTGTGTGGGGGGGTAGTTTACTAAATCTATCTATCTATCTATCTATCCATCTATCTGTCTGTACGACCTGGAATTAGTACTACGGATAAAAGAGTCACCAGGTGAGCCTTACACCAAGTGCTCATGGTGTAGTGGTTATCACATCTGTCTAACACACAGAAGGTCCCAGGTTCGATCCCTGGTGAGCACAAGAGTTTTAATTATATTTCTCATCAATATCTAACTGTTTATCTTACGCCATTAATTAGTAACAAGAGAATTAAAATAGACGATGATAATGACATATTGATTTTTCTTAATATTTTGGCCTTGAAAACTAGACAAACATTAGACAAAGATTGTTTTAATATAACTTACTATTATAAAACTCTAATATATTGACTGATTATATATTGTATAACTAACTCATATATGTTATAGTATCGTATAGAAGACGGTGAAGGTGTATAGGAGTGTGGATTCTGTATAAGGGACGAAATGATATCGGGACGAGGTGTTGGGTGGAGGAAATTTTTATCCCCTGGCGAGATATTAGGACTTGGCCCACTGCCCGGAGAGTGGTGGGGGGTAGGTGGGGGAGGGAGGGTGAGGGGAGAGGTAGGGGGGGAGGAGGTGAGGGGAAGAGGTACTTGGGGAGGGAGGGGTGGTGGAGGGGAAGAGGTCGGTGGGGGAGGAGGTGAGGGGAAGAGGTAGGTGGGGGAGGAGGGGAGGTGGGGGGGTGATGTTGGCCCACCTGGTCTGTTGCTACTTAAAGCGCACGAGAGAGAGAGAGAGAGAGAGAGGGAGAGGAGAGAGAGAGAGAGAGAGAGAGAAATGAATAATGAGGTGAGAAAGGGAATGACACACACACACACACACACACACACACACACACACACACACACACACACACACACACACACACACACCGATAAAAGATTCATCTCATGGCCGTTCTCAGTATGTATATTTCTCATGGTCGTTCTCAAGGGACATTCACATAATAACATTTCACGTGGGACCTTTGTACACCTGCTCTGGACCGTGGGACACCTGCTCTGGACCGTGGGACACCTGTTCTCCTAACTAGCCCGTGAGACATCTTGGACACTGATGAGATAAATCCAGACCTTAAGAGATACTTCAGAGACACATAGACGTGAGGGACACATGAATAATACAATAATCTTTCAGGACACGTAGGATATATTTTGTAATATAAGATGACGTAGGATGCTGTAGGATAGGGTAGAATGCTGAAGGATGTTACTCACACAGGTAATTCAATTAACCCCGACCACTTAATGGGATTTCCCCGAACCACCGCGTCAACAACACTCCTCAACAGCTGAGCCATACCCCGCTAAGACCTTAATTAACCTCTAACTAATTATCTAACCCCTTAATTATACATATTACCCTATTTTAATGAATGGTATTTAATTATATATAACCCAAGAGCCGTATAGTTGTAAAGGTTATCGGGGTTTGTTGATGGAGGCGTGTCTATAACGGGTTAGATGTACGAGTGACGTCAGGTGGGTTATGACGTCATATACTACGCCGCGCTGCTATTGGTTAAGAGAATAGGTGAGTTACTGTGTTTTCCCGACCATATGTTATAACACCTGTCACCTGTTGCCCTAAGGTGATTACCCCCACTTGTGCTGTTTATATACGATTTATGACTAGTAGTAAATGTTGTAATAATAATAATAATAATAATAATAGTAATAATAATAATAATAATAATAATAATAATAATAATAATAATAATAATAATAATAATAGTAAATAATGTACAGGTAAGCTCAGGCATTAACTGCTATAATCCCAACTACTCCTAACGTTATGGGAGACACAATATGGAGTAGGTGGGGTGGGGCAGGGCTGGGTGGGGTGGGGCAAGGCTGGGTGGGGCACTGGAGCAGGGGGTGGGGCAGGGCGGGTGGGGCACGGCGGGGGCAGGGCTGGGCGGGTGGGAGTAGGGCGGGGTGGAGCAGGGCGAGGGAGCAGGGCGGGGTGGGGCAGGGCGGTGGGCAGGGCGGGTGGGGCAGGGCGGGTGGGGCAGGGCGGTTGGGGGCGGGGTGGGGCAGGGCGGGTTGGGGCAAGGCGGGGCGGGGCAGGGCGGGGTGGAGTAGGGCGGGGTGGGGCAAGGCGGGTGGGGCAAGGCGGGCGGTGGGCAGGGCGAGGGAGCAGGGCGGGGTGGGGCAGGGGGGTAGGGGCAGGGCAGGGTGGGGCAGGGGGTGGGGCAGGGCGGGGTGGGGCAGGGCGGCTTGGGGCAGGGCGGGGGGCAGGGCGGGCTGGGGCAGGGGCTGGGGCAGGGCGGGTGGGGCAGGGCGGGTTGGGGCAAGGCGGGGCGGGGCAGGGCGGGTGGGGCAGGGCGGGTTGGGGCAGGGCGGGGTGGGGCAGGGCGGGGTGGGGCAGGGCTGGGGCAGGGCGGGTTGGGGCAGGGCGGGGTGGGCAGGGCGGGTTGGGGCAAGGCGGGGCAGGGCGGGTAGGGCGGTGGGGCAAGGCTGGGCGGGGTGGAGCAGGGCGAGGTGGAGCAGGGCGGGTGGGGCAGGGCGGTGGGGCAGGGCAGGGTAAGGGCAAGGTGGGGTGGGCTGGGGTGGAGTAGGGCGGGGTGAGCAGGGCGGGGTGGGGGCAGGGCGGGTTGGGGCAGGGCGGTGGGGCAGGGAGGTTGGGGCAAGGCGGGGTGGGCAGGGCGGGGTGGGAGTAGGCGGTGGGGCGGGCGGGCAGGGCGGGGTGGGGGGCAGGGTGGGGTGGGGTAGGGCGGGTGGGGCACGGCGGGTGGGGCACGGCGGGGTGGGGCAAGGTGGGGTGTGGGGCAGGGCGGGGTGGGAGACATGGGGTGGGGCAGGCCGGGGGTGGGGCAGGGTGGGGCGGGGTGGGGCAAGGCGGGGTGGGCACGGCGGGGTGGGGCAAGGTGGGTGTGGGCAAGGGATGGGGCAAGGCGGGGCGGGGTGGAGCAGGGCGCGGGGTGGGGCAGGGCGGGGTGGAGCAAGGCAGGGGTAGGGCGGGTTGGGGTAGGGCGGGGTGGGGTAGGGCGGGGTGGGGCAGAGGCGGAATGGGGCGCAACAGGTGACCTCCCCTCCCAAGTAACAGGTTGATCTCCCCTCATCTCACTTCCTCTCTTCTCCCCCTCTCTCCACCACTACCACTCAGAGTCCACCCAGCGCTTCCTTGGCTGTGAGGTGGTGGTGGTGGTGGGGAAATGAAGGGGTTGGGGGGGAGGTAAGGGGAGGAGAGGTTGGGGAGGAAGGGGAGAGAAGAGAGCAGATATTAATAATGGTAGAGACATTAAACCATTTGACCTACTATTGTGGACAGTAATTGACCCTCTTAGTGCCTCACAAGGGTCTAAAGCCTTTATAAACCTTGATTGATGTCTTGGAGGTGGAAATACCGATTGATGCGTTGGGCCTTTGATGTTGGTGAGGTTAAATGACTTATTGATGGTGCGTGCGTGCGTGCGTGCGTGCGTGCGTGCGTGCGTGCGTGCGTGCGTGCGAAGTAAATAAAGCGTTGAAGTTTGTGAAGGCTTAATACCAACCATCCCTCCTGGAGCAGAACTTAGTATACGAACTTACGCTAAAAGTGTTGGAGAGGGAGGGGAGAGAGGGGGAGAGAGGGGGGAGAGAGGGGGAGAGGGGGAGAGATGGAAAAACAATTCAACATTGACAAAAAACCCACCCCAACATTCCCCACACACCTCCTCCTTCCCCACCACCAACTCCTCCTTCCCCACCACCACAACCCTCCCCACCATTCTTCCCCACCAATATTAGTTGAATATTAATAGCTCATCTTGTGGGTTTTTTTCCCAGATTTAGGGAGCAATTCCTGTAGGGAAGAAAGCACAAGCCGGTGTGAGTAATGGCGCACCAACACTGATATTACTGGTGCTTTATGAGACGCAGAACACCTTAGTTATGGCGGGTGACAGACAGAAGGACAGAGAGAGACAAACGGATAGACATTTATGTATATAGCAACATAGATAATCAGACAGATGGACACAGAGAAATAGACAGACAGAAGGACAGAGAGACAAACAGATAGACATTTATGTATATAGCAACATAGATAATCAGACAGATGGACACAGAGAAATAGACAGACAGAAGGACAGAGAGAGAGACAACGGATAGACATTTATGTATATAGCAACATAGATAATCAGACAGATGGACATAGAGAAATAGACAGACAGAAGGACGAGAGAGAGACAAACGGATAGACATTTATGTATATAGCAACATAGATAATCAGACAGATGGACACAGAGAAATAGACAGACAGAAGGACAG
>NW_024728053.1:52500-123128 GCF_018991925.1 Homarus americanus
GATGGAGAGGTGTTGAACCCTCCTTACACCCCTTTGGTTATACCCCTACACCCCTTTGGTTATACCCCTTACACACCCCTTTGTTATACCCCTACCCACTTTTGATACCCCCTCACCCCCACCTGTAGACACCCCTATCACCCACCTGTAGACACCCCCTCTCACCCACGTGTAGACATCCTCACCTGTAGACACCTCACCCACCTGTAGACACCCTCTCACCCACCTGTAGACACCCCTCTCACCTCACCTGTAGACACCTCACCTCACCTGTAGACACCCCTCTCACCCCTCACCTGTAGACACTCCCTCACCTGTGCAAGACCCAGGTAATAGGACGTCAAATTGAATACACGAACAACCACTGACTTGACCTCCTCTTTGACCCCGTGTCTTATACCGAGAGAGAGAGAGAGAGAGAGAGAGAGAGAGAGAGATCAAGGAAAACTTATACTTCCTTCTTCCTTCTTCCTCCTCCTCCTCCTCCCCCTCACCTCTCACCTGTGGTAGATCTTCCTGGTAATGAGACACCTGGAAGACGATTACCTGAGCAACTGACTGTCTTCTGTGGGACTTACCCCGTCAGTCAGTCAGTCAAACACACACACACACATAATCATCTGCAGACAGTCTCCAATACTGATGATTTACCTGTGAGAGAGAGGGTGAGGAAGGGAAGGAAGGATGGGGAGAGAGAGGGACGAAGGGAGGGAATGAAGTAAATAGGAAGAGAATGATGGAGTGAGGGGGAAGGAAAATGAACGAGGTAGGGAGGAGAGGAGAGAGAAAATGAAGGAGGGGGGAGGTCAGTGTCCACCCTCTACGCCAGAGGCCAAGAGGCGAAATTACCAGTAAATTGAGAAGATCCATTCAGAGTGTTGCTGGCCTCACGAGACCTCCACCTACAGGGTCTTGTAACCTTCGAGTCTCGTAGCCTAAAGTAGTCTATCATGATTTAGCCCTCACTACTATCTCTAACTTACTCTATCTCTCTCATCTCTCACAGCTGATGGACAGACACGAGACGACGCCATCGCCACCAATCACCGTCTACGAGCTGTCAGGAACCGTCTAGAGGAAGCTTATGAGACGGCACGGTCGGCTCTCCTGACGTTACACACTCAGTATAACCATAGCAAGACCACCTGGAACGTCTTCGCCAGGTATTCGCTTCTCAAGGCAATGATTAAGGTGAGTTCAGGTGAATTTTAATTTAAGGGGCTTGTTTTAGGTTTTTTTAGGGGTGTTTTAGGTAAATTTTAAGGTAAGGGGCTTGTTTTAGGGTTTTTTTTATTGGTGTTTTAGGTGAATTTTAAGGTAAGGGGTTTGTTTTAGGGTGTTTTATGGGTGTTTTAGCTAAATTTTAAGGTAAGGTATTATTTTAAGGTGTGTGGGTTAGGTTAGGTTCAGACACATTTTTACCATCTGCTTAAATGTGTTAAATACGCCTCCTTAATGTAGGTTCATAAAGTATTCAAAAGTTGGGAGATCTGAGAGGTTTAAAATGTTAATGAGAAGCCCTGAGTGTTAAGGAGTTATATCTGACACACACACACACACACACACACACACACACACACACACACACACACACACACACACACACACACACACACACACACACATTGTACTATTGTATTGACATCTCATTACTAATATTATTGACATCGTACTATTATTCTTGACATCATTACTAATATTCTTGACATCATTACTAATATTCTTGACATCATTACTAATATTCTTGACATCATTACTGTTATTTTTCCTGCTGTTAATGACGTAAATACCACCACCACCATCATCATGACTACAGGAGGTGGTGAGGCTTGAGACGGAGTACTGGCAGCTACTGGATGTCCCCCGCCAGGATAAACAGGAACCCGTGTTGGCCTATGTCCTGAGGGCGTGTACCATCGTGGAGAAGAGTCAGCGGTCACAAGAGCAGGCGGAGAAGAGCCACAGAGCCGACCAGGAGGAGGAGAGGAAGAGAGAGAACTCCCAGAGGCTTAATGGTGAGTCGTGGGGGTTAGTTGGTGAGTCATGGGGGTATATTGGTGACTCACAAGGTACAGTGGTGACTTACAAGGTACACTGGTGACTCACAAGGTACAGTGGTGACTCACAAGGTACAGTGGTGACTCACAAGGTACAGTGGTGACTCACAAGGTACACTGGTGACTCACAAGGTACAATGGTGACTCACAAGGTACAATGGTGACTCACAAGGTACAATGGTGACTCACAAGGTACAATGGTGACTCACAAGGTACAATGGTGACTCACAAGGTACAATGGTGACTCTGGTGCAGTGAGTGACTCACAAGGTACAGTGGTGACTCTGAGTACAGTGGTGACTCCTGAGGTACAATGGTGACTCACAAAGGTACACCTGGTGACTCTAAGGTACACTGGTGACTCACAAGGTACAATGGTGACTCACAAGGTACAATGGTGACTCACAAGGTACAATGGTGACTCACAAGGTACAATGGTGACTCACAAGGTACAATGGTGACTCACAAGGTACACTGGTGACTCACAAGGTACAATGGTGACTCACAAGGTACAGTGGTGACTCACAAGGTACACTGGTGACTCACATTCCAATAGACCATAATCCGTCAGCTTCTTCACCTAATCCCACCACCACGATTGGTCCAATGGCCCTAATTAACTCTAATCCTCCTTATTAGATTAAGATGGATTAGGACTCGGTAGGAATGTGTGTGTGTGTGTGTGTGTGTGTGTGTGTGTGTGTGTGTGTGTGTGTGTGTGTGTGTGTGTGTGTGTCCTAATGTAGTCATTAAAACACCATCCTCTTGTCATGCTCCTCCCCTTTATCAATAGCTCCGCCCCTTATCTCCTAGCTCCACTTGCTGTCATGAGCCCCTCCACTTATCTTTAGCCCCTCCCACTTATCTTTAGCCCCTCCACTTATCTAGCCCTCCCACTTATCTTTAGCCCCTCCCACTTATCTTTAGCCCACCACTTTTGAATTCCCCTGACCTATCCTTCATATCTCTCACCCATTCCCTTTTCTCCTCCTTTGCCTTACCCTCTTCCCTTATCCCCCTTCTCTCCTCCTTCCCCCCTTCTCTCCCCTTCCCCCCCTTCTCTCCCCCTTCCCCTTCTCTCCCCCCTTCTCCTCCCCCTTCCCTCTTCTCTCCCCCTTCCCCCCTTCTCTCCCCCTTTCTCTCCCTCCTTCCTCCTCCCTCACATCCTCCTTCCTTCCGCACCCTTTCCCCTCATGCCTCCTCCTACACTCTCCCATCTCCTCCCCTGCCCTCCCTTCCTCCCCCTCCTTATCTCTCACACCTCCCTCTCCCCCTTCCTCCTCTCCCCCTTCCCTCCTCCCCTGAAGCCACCTGGATGTCTGGCCAGCTGGTGGTGGGAAGTGAAGTCAAGTGTAAGCCCTCTGATGCCTCAGGAAGCCTTGCTTAGCTGGCAGTGTGTGTGTGTGTGTGTGTGTGTGTGTGTGTGTGTGTGTGTGTGTGTGTGTGTGTGTGTGTGTGTGTGTGTGTAGGGAGTTGAGTCAACCCCATGTGAGGATGTTGTGTGGTCAGGCTCTCTCTCTCTCTCTCTCTCTCTCTCTCTCTCTCTCTCTCTCTCTCTCTCTCTCTCTCTCTCTCTCTCCAGTACAGAGCCGCCAACATCACCCAAAAGCTTTCATAACTATCACTGTTTATTATTGTCATCAGTTGCTGCAATTATTAATGTATGATGCACAAACGACGCTTAATATTATCTGTGTGTTGCAAAAGTGTCCCTAATATTGAGTATGTGTTGCAAAAGCGTCTATAATGTTGACTGTGTGTTGCAGGGATGACCACCTCGCAGGTCTTAGAAGAGAACACCTGCCTGACTAATGAGCTGTTTCGTTACCTGAGGAAGTACTCATCACTCAGAACCCTCATGCGAGAACTCAAGGTGATGGTTGTTGTTGTGAGTTGTGGGAGTGTTATAGTAACTCTGGTTGTGGTGGAGGGAATACCTGTTGTTGTTATTAACCTACCCTACCCTCCCTACCCTGCCTTACCCTCCCACCTCCCTCCTCCCCTCCCCTCCCCTCCTCCCTCCCCTCCCCTCCCTCCTCCCCTTCCTCTCCCTACCCCCTACCCCCCTTCCTCTACCCTACCTTCCTCTACCCTACCTTCCTCTACCCTACCTTCCTCCTACCTACCCTACCCTCCCCTACCTACCACTCCCTCCCCTCCCCTCCCCCCCACACCACAACTAACTACCCAATTCACCTTTACAGGATGATTACGTGGAGAGCAAGATGTACCCAATAGTCCCCAGGTACTTCATGTTAAAGGATATGATTCGTGATGTGATGCGTGACCCAGCCTTTGTTGAGATCTGTCAGGAGGTCACACAGAGCCCCCCTACAGCAGCTTCCTAGTGGGGACACATCCTACCGACAGCAGCTTCCTAGTGGGGACACATCCTACCTACAGCAGCTTCCTAGTGAGGACACATCCTTCCTGCAGAGTAAAATAAGGTCCTATTTCATCTGCCATGGCCCCAAGAGCCTCCTTCTCTCAAGTAAGAACGTATCCTATTGGAAGGGCGTATTGTCCTAGCAAGGTGGACATCATCCTACCAAGGTGGACATCATCCTACCAAGGTGGACATCATCCTAGCTAAGGAGACATCATCCTAGGAAGGTGACATCATCCTTACATAGAAAATGGTAAGAAAGGATATGTTTGGTAGTTTGTAATGGTTAAAAAATGTATTAACCTGCCGCATCCTATCAAGGGGACATCACCCTAGCAAAGGGCACATAATCCTAGCAAAGGGCCTCCAACATCTTAGCAAAGGGCACAGAATCCTAGCAAAGGGTCTCAACATCCTAGCAAAGGCCCCATCATCCTAGGAAAGGCCCCATCATCCTAGCAAAGGCCCCATCATCCTAGCAAAGGCCCCATCATCCTAGGAAAGGCCCCATCATCCTAGCAAAGGCCCCGTCATCCTAACAGAGAGCTATATGATGTTTTGGTCAAGGTCCGTGTCTAGTTCAGAGGTGAAGTAGATTTAGAAGGTAGAACTTACTTAAATATATTTCAGTTGTCGAAAAATATGGTAAGGAACAGTTGTAGTTCTTTGAGATGAAGTCATAAAGAAGTAGTTGTAGTAGTAGTAATAGTAGAAGTAGTAAAGGCACAATAATAATGATAATACAGTAGTAGTAGTAATGATAAAAATAGTAGTAGTAGTAGTAGTAGTAGTAGTAATAATAATAGTAGTAGTAGTAAAAGCACAGTAATAATGATAATACAGTAGTAATAGTAGTAGCATAGCAGCAAGTCAATATAAGCTATTATTGGCTATTATTATCTACAGTAAAACAAATTTCCCAAATAACAACAGACACCTAAGTTATTATTTCTATTAAGGTGATCATCAACCTGTCATATAGATTATTAAACAGGTATTTCTACTAATTAAAGGTGTTAACAGGTGATATATCAAGGTAGATTATTTCACCTAGACCAATTTACCAACTGGATAACATGTAACTGGTGATAACTTGATAAAAAATATACATAATTTTGTCCTGTTGTGGAATGTTGTAACAAGAGACGATATAACAACTCTATCTGTAACTACAAGACTAAAGTTATGTTGTAATTAGAGGTTTATTGGTCATACTGTTTATAATTGACTCCTGTTGTGAAATATTGTTACGACAGAAGACTTGGAATTAGAATTTGGGTTAACCAGATTTAAAAATGTATTCATAAATTTGGTTTTGTATTGTAATGTATTTGTTCAAGAGAATTTATTGTTAAGGGTACCCAATTTATGATACAATACAGGTAAATAGACTCAAGAATGTATTCATTGTATAATACACTACCCATACAGTATTGAGAAACTGTATTACAAATACTGTATGATGTATTAAACTGTATTATAAGAATTAATGAAGTCATTTAGAGTTAATTTCTTATATAAGTATATGAAAAAAAATGACTTGAGTAATTGAATTGAAAGCTTACACTATGCACAGGTATTAATTGAAGGTAGGAAGGTATTGAAAGGGTAAAGGTATATTAATTAATTGAGATAATTAATATACACCAGTGAATAATAATTAGCTATAATATGACCTATAATAATAATTGATATGTATAATTTGTCATAGAATATATATAATATACCTTCCATAATATACTTAAATTACACTTGTGAAATCTTGTGAAAAAAAAAAGTTGTGAAATTTATAACACAATAATTTTACACACTTTACACACAAGTGATTAAGACAAGTGTTGTGAATGATATACAACTTAATACAACACATACTTATATTAGGGTTGTATTTCTGTATGTATGTGTGTAGGTGTATGAGTGTAGGGGAGAAAATACAGTGTGTGTGTGTGTGTGTGTGTGTGTGGGTAGGTAGGAACCCTTGAAGGATGTGGTTTGTTTTAGGATATCTATCTATCTATCTATCTATCTATCTATCTATCTATCTATCTATCTATCTATCTATCTATCTATCTATCTATCTATCTATCTATCTATCTATCTATCTATCTATCTATCTATCTATCTATCTATGGAACCCGTAACAGCCTTCACAATTCACGGAAGCTGATTGGTTGATAGGTGATTCACTCAGCAACCAATCAATTTCCAGGAAATTGTCATAATGTTTCTGAACTCTTAGGTGTTTTTAAGTAATTAGGGTGAATAAGTAATTAGGGTGATTAAGTAATTAGACAGATTAAATAGCCAGAGGTGATACAGGTTAGGTTAGGTTAGGGTCTAGGTGTGGGTGATTTACTGTACTGTATGGAGGGGGGGATAGGGAGGGGGATAGGGAGGGGGAAGGGAGGGGGAAGGGAGGAGTAAGGGAGAGAAGGGGAAAGAGTAAAGGGTAAGAAGATGTATAATAATAATAATAATAATAATAATAATAATTAACGGTTCATGTATGTGCGTGCGTGCGTGCGTGCGTGTGTGTGTGTGTGTGTGCGTGTGTGTGTGCGTGTGTGTGTGTGTTAGTGGATAACGAAGCACTCTTAATATAACTCTAGCTATATTATACTAGGTGTTAGTGTGAAGAAATTATTAATATTTTTGCTAATGGTAAACTGGAATCCACAAAGGTAAGAGTCATCCAACAGCTCTTCACCACGAGATATTTTTCGCTGTATATTCTTATAATCTTCACTATTAACAACTATCAGTCATATATATTCGTGTAAATATTTATATATACATCAAAATTTACTTCCTTAATCATCATGTACATCATTTAATGCAGTAGTAGTGTTTATTGAGAGCTATATATACATCTCAACGGTGAAGGTCTTGTAGAATTTACTTAGTTGGCACTGTGAGGGCCAGGGTGCCTCTCACAGCTACAAAATTATAACCTAACCTAACCTATCCTACCCTGACCTGACCTGACTTAACCTAACCTAACCTAACCTAACCTATCCTACCCTGACCTGACCTAACCTACTTAACCTTACCTCACCTCACCTACTTAACCTTACCTCACCTCACCTCACCTCACCTTACTGAAACTAACCTAACCTAACCAACGCTGACATAACTCCTGGTTGGTCCATAACTTAACCAATGGCTTTTATATTTTTGCTTCGTTCAGTTGTTATTTGATGTTACGTGTCAGTTGTGAATATATTAGTCTTGTCAGCCGTCAGCACCGTCAGCAGCGTCATGTAGTATGGAAGTAGTTGAGAATGTATGGCAGCTATTGAAGGAGGGTGCCAGGTGTGATAATGAGGGACACTGCCAAGGGTTGGGTGCCAGGTGAGCCCTACTGCTAAGAGTGCCACACTAACCTGACCTGACCTTATACCCTGTGGCCTAACCTAGTCTAACCTACACCAACGTAACCTAACCTAACCTTATACCCTGTGACCTAACCTAGTCTAACCTACACCAACGTAACCTAACCTGACCTTATACCCTGTGACCTAACCTAGTCTAACCTACTCCAACGTAACCTAACCTTATACCCTGTGACCTAACCTAGTCTAACCTACTCCAACGTAACCTAACCTGACCTTATACCCTGTGATCTAACCTAGTCTAACCTACACCAACGTAACCTAACCTGACCTTATACCCTGTGACCTAACCTAGTCTAACCTACTCCAACGTAACCTAACCTAACCTTATACCCTGTGACCTAACCTAGTCTAACCTACTCCAGCGTAACCTAACCTAACCTTATACCCTGTGACCTAACCTAGTCTAACCTACACCAACGTAACGTAAACTAACGTAACCTTTCCTAACCTATCCTAACCACTAGACCTAACCTGCAATATAATTGGGACCCATTCACACATTACAGCTGGGGCCCAGTAGGACTCAGTACACATTACAGCTGGGGCCCAGTAGGACTCGGCACACATTACAGCTGGGGCCCAGTAGGACTCGGCACACATTACAGCTGGGGCCCAGTAGGACTCAGTACACATTACAGCTGGGGCCAAGTAGGACTCAGCACACACATTACAGCTGGGGCCAATGGGACTCAGCACACATTACAGCTGGGCCAATGGGACTCAACACACAGTACAGCTGCTGGGGGCCCAGTGGGACTCAGCACACGGTAACTGGGGCCCAGTAGGACTCATGAGTACACATTACAACTGGGGCCCAGTAGGACTCAGCACACATTACAGCTGGGGCCCAATAGGACTCAGCACACATTACAGCTGGGGCCCAATAGGACTCGGCACACATTACAGCTGGGGCCCAGTAGGACTCAGCACACATTACAGCTGGGGCCCAGTAGGACTCAGCACACATTACAGCTGGGGCCCAATAGGACTCAGCACACATTACAGCTGGGGCCCAATAGGACTCAGCACACATTACAGCTGGGGCCCAATAGGACTCAGCAGCCATCAGAACTAGGGCCCCATTTGACCAGCCACCCTGTTAAGTTGGGATACTTCACACCGCAACAGTCACCCCCAATTAACACACACACTCGTTATCACGCCCACACGCCCCTGTAATTAATGGTGTATTGTCACGTTAGTTATCACAGGTGTTAGTCAGCGGCTGTGGCTTGCTTAAAAGGTAATTAATTCCTTCACTAGGTAATTAACCTTAAATGTAATAGATAATGAGTGAATGAAATTGATTATTATACTTTAGATGTAATATATGTCTAGTTTAATAATGATAATAATGATGATAATAATAATAATAATAATAATAGTAATAATAGTAATGATAATAATAATAATAATAATTTGATGCCTATTTCGAGTTATATTAATTAATTGCGAACTATTACACCTGTATATCAATTTCAATTACGTTTCCATTACATTTAAATGTAATTTGTAATATCTCAAAGTTGGTATTACAGTAAAGGGAATTATATATTACAGTAGTCTACCTTTTACGTATATTACAGCCGTGTTTTAGGAAGATTCTGTAACCTGTAAAATTACTAAAAAAAAAAATATAAAATTATTGGTAGTATCGTATGTGTGTTTTTCATGTTCGTATTTTGTTAAAAGTTGCAAAATAATTCGTTAAGTTTCTTTATCATTCATTATTCACATCTGTCATAAGTTTTCATCTGTCATTGTTTACATTATGTGTTTTGTCAGGCTGTAAGATGATTGGGTAATAAGTGAGTGATGTCACTTACTTAGCAACCAGTAACCAATCAGATTCCATGGATTTTGGTGGTTGCTAAGGACGCTAGAAAGGGGGCGGAGCTTAGTCGACAGGTATACACATATAAGCATCAATTTAACTGTGTTAGTTCTTAGGTAAATAAACACAAGTAGTTATGGTGGACTCTCAGTGTAGTTTGAGCCATTTGAAGAGTAATTTGAGTAGGTTAATGAGGACTGGGGCCTATTAGTATTACGGTTAATTAGAACTGGGGTCTATTAGGACTGAGCCTATTAGGTCTGGGCCTATTAGGACTGGGAGCCTATTAGAACTGGAACCTATTAGGATTAGAGCCTATTAGAACTGGAGCCTATTAGGTCAGGGGTCTAATCGGACTGGGGCCTATTAGACTCTGGGCCTATTAGGACTGGGAAAGTTAAGACTGGGGCTTATTATAAGACTCTACCTTAACTAAATACCTTCACTTAACACCGAGACTCTACCTTAACTAGATACCTTCACTTAACACCGAGACTCTACCTTAACTAGATACCTTCACTTAACACTGAGACTCTACCTTAACTAGATACCTTCACTTAGCACTGAGACTCTACCTTAACTAGATACCTTCACTTAACACTGAGACTCTACCTTAACTAGATACCTTCACTTAACACTGAGACTCTACCTTAACTAGATACCTTCACTTAGCACTGAGACTCTACCTTAACTAGATACCTTCACTTAACACTGAGACTCTACCTTAACTAAATACGTTTTAAATGAACGTATCTAGTTAAGGTCGAGTCTCCGTATAATATTGACGCCATCTTGAACAGGTTAATTCCATTCCCTCATTAACTATAAAACACAATAACCAGAATTTTAAGTTAAATTTTTTTAAAGGTAAATTATATGAAAGAGCCAATTAGGACAGCTGAAGAGATATGTGTGTGTGTGTGTGTGTGAATTCATTGTTGGTTTGTCACTGAAATTTAAGTTGGTGAACACAGAACATAGATCTCGTTCACACACACACACACACACACACACACACACACACACACACACACACACACACACACACATCTTCAGACACAAGTTAACACACTTAAACTTCACTTGATATATTTATTATTATTATTTTATTAAGTGTCTCATCGTGGCCAAGTTTTTTCATCATCGCCATAAATAAAGTGTTTTGTTATACACTTACCTGGTATTTTATTAACCCCCTGTACACTAATACGTGCTTCAGCAAACCTTACCTGGTATTTTATTAACCCCCTGTACACTAATACATTAACCTAACCAAACCTCTTAGACTAATACATTAACCTAACCAAACCTCTTAGACTAATACATTAACCTAACCTAGTATTTATTAACCGCTCGTAACACTAAAATACACTTACCAGTATAATTTAAGTACCTTATTATTCCTGAACGTTCCTGTATTACCCAAGTGGTCTGAGGAGCCTAGGCCTAACACAGACAAGACCCGATAAGGTAGATCTCACTGAAACATTTTGCAAATCCTGAAAGTGATGGACAATATTAACCCGGGTCATGTCTTTGTCATGTTACGCACCATCAACACGAGAGGAGATGACTACAAGCTGGCTAAGTTATCATGAAGAAAGAACATAAGGAAATACTTCTTCACACAGAGGCTGGTAGACCTATGGAACAGCCTACCAGCTCAAGTAGACCTATGGAACAGCCTACCAGCTCAAGTAGACCTATGGAACAATCTACCAGCTCAAGTAGACCTATGGAACAATATACCAGCTCAAGTAGACCTATGGAACAATATACCAGCTCAAGTAGTCCTATGGAACAGTCTACCAGCTCAAGTAGACCTATGGAACAATATACCAGCTCAAGTAGACCTATGGAACAATATACCAGCTCAAGTAGACCTATGGAACAGTACCAGCTCAAGCTATGGAATCAAGAACAGTATTGGATAAAGTAAATAGACTCCTATAGTTAAAACCTCTGTTATAGCCTCATGTATATTATCATTTATTTTTCTCTTGTGTATAATATTTTCTTAAGTTTCGAGTCATATTCTTAAGTTACTCTGTGTGGACCATTTTCTGTAAGGCTATAATATAAGGGATGACTCCTGTATTATAGATCACGACGTTATATTTATCATCTTCGTCAGGTGATAATAACGTTTAGTTGGTTGTAAACCTAACCTAACCTCAACCACCTCGGGTAAAGATTCGTTTCATGTCATTACGGGAAATTGATAACTAAAATAGGTTTATATTGTGTATTTATTTCTGTTAAAAACGAATGTGACCCTTATTGACGTGGGTGGTTATGGAGCTATGACCACTTACACTATTAATGACAATGGTTACCCTACAGTGGGCAGGTCTAGGGACTAGGTCCAGGGCCCCAGGTCTAGTGGCCAGGTCCAGGGGTAGGTCTAGGGACTAGGTCCAGGGCCCCAGGTCTAGTGGCTAGGTCCAGGGCCCCAGGTCTAGTGGCTAGGCCCAGGGGCCAGGTCCAGGTCTAAGGACTTTCATCATACAGAATCTTGATGTTGAGAGACTCCCCGAGGGGGGCGTGTAGGGTGATGGACAAAACTTGTCTGTCGGCAACAAAGTTCCAGTCCTCCGTCGGGATGGTCACGTTGTTTACATTGATATCCCTCGGGTCCTGCGGGAAGCCGTAGATGTCGATGTTGTCGATGTAGAGTCCTGCTACAGTGTCCTCCCCGTGCATGATACGCGTGGTCAGCTCATCCTGTGGTTAGGTTAGGTTAGGTTAACTCTCGGTACTATATCATTGTATTGTGGTATTATCACTAGTACTGTATTATCACTATTACTGTATTATCGCTAGTATTGTATTATCACTATTATTAACTATCATTATACAGTGAACTACTACTGTATGGACTACCCCACCATAAATAGTATTTCCCTTACAATCCTTCCATCAGTAGTAACTCGTGATAGTAGACCACTCACCTGATAGTAAGCCATCTTGCTCATGACCACTCACCTGATAGTAAGCCATCTTGCTCATATACATAGTAGACATGTGGTGTTCACCGTCACCTGAATCCCAGAACAGGTCACCTGAAGCTGTCTTGTTCCCGTCCAGAGCTACCGTCAGCCCAAGTGGGTTCTGTCGACTGTTGAGAGTGTTTGTCAGTTGGGGGTCTTGCTAGGGAGGTAAAGCTAGGATTGGGGGGTCTTGCTAGGGAGGTAAAGCTAGGATTGGGGGGTCTTGCTAGGGAGGTAAAGCTAGGATTGGGGGTCTTGCTAGGGAGGTAAAGCTAGGATTGGGGGTCTTGCTAGGGAGGTAAAGCTAGGATTGATAGTGGGGGTCTTACTAGGGACTATGTCTAGGAAAGTTACCATGGAGTCGAATATAAGGAAATACATATTCACACAGAGGCTAGTAGACCTATGGAACAGTCTACCACTTAGGTTAGTAGACCTATGGAACAGTCTACCACTTAGCCTAGATCTCACCTGTCCACGGTATTAAGAGCAGGTACTTGGTTAGGAAGGATACGACCTCCTTTGATGTACAACGGAATCACTTCCAACGGAGCTTCAACAGTAATGGTCGCTGGCCCACTGGCTGTCTTCTCTCCTGTCACCAAGTTGTACCAGAGAGCCTGTGATGAACAACGTGATGAACAATGTGATGAACAAGGTGAACAAGGTGATGAACAACGTGATGAACAATGTGATGAACAAGGTGATGAACAACGTGATGAACAAGGTGATGAACAATGTGACGAAGATGATGTACAAGATGAGGAATAGGTGATGAACAATATGAAGTATAAGGTGAAGAACTAGATAAAGAACATGGTGATTTAAGGCCTAACTACCACACATAACAATATATTTAGTTAACATTTCTGACGGGTTGTTAATTATGATGCGGAGGCCTGTAGAACACACAGACGGACAGTGACGAACTTTCTCTTGGTAGTAGATGTTTGTGAGTGAGGGATGGGACTTACCTGAGGGAAGTAGACATCTGAGGAACTTTCTCTTGGTAGTAGATGTTTGTGAGTGAGGGATGGGACTTACCTGAGGGAAGTAGACATCTGAGGAACTTTCTCTTGGTAGTAGATGTTTGTGAGTGAGGGAGGGACTTACCTGAGGGAAGTAGACATCTGAGGAACTTTCTCTTGGTAGTAGATGTTTGTGAGTGAGTGAGGGACTTACCTGAGGGAAGTACACCTCTCTCTCAGTAGCTCCTTGGGTGAGTACCGGGGCGACCATCAGGCCATCTCCCCACATAAACTGGTCGTCAACGTCCCTCCCCGCCAGGTCCTCGGGGAAGACACTCAGCAGAGGACGGACTACAGAATGTCCGTGCATGTGTGCCTGTAGGTGTAAACATGGCTCCTGTAGGTGTAAACATGGCTCCTGTAGGTGTAAACATGGCTCCTGTAGGTGTAAACATGGCTCCTGTAGGTGTAAACATGGCTCCTGTAGGTGTAAACATGACCACAGGTGTAAAGCATGGTACAGTATCAGCAGATTTATTTAACACTTACATGTATGGTAGCAAAGGTCTCTCTCTCTCTCTCTCTCTCTCTCTCTCTCTCTCTCTCTCTCTCTCTCTCTCTCTCTCTCTCTCTCCTACCACGCCTTTGTGGGAAGAGAATTGAGGCAAAAGGGAAGTGCAGTAGCGTATGTTAAGGGTGTAGCGAGATATCTCCGCTACTTCTGGCCACGCCGCCGGGTCTTGAGCTCCTGTATCTTGTGCGTTGTGGTTACGGCTGTGTGAGAGACATTAGTGAGACATATGGCTGGCAGAGATGCTATAAGAGACGTTCTGAGAGACATTAGTGAGAGATATGGCTTGACACTCACCTGAACGGATAGAACGACACTTGACACTCACCTGAACGGATAGAACGACACTTGACACTCACCTGAACGGATAGAACGAGCCAAGCTCCATCCATCTGGCGCACATCTCCATATCTGGCTCGTTGAAGTAGCCACATATGTCAGCACCAACCATTGGAAGACCAAACATAGTGAACTCCAGCATACCTGTAGAGTGACAGGTGAGGGGAGGTCAGATATTTCATTAGCCATGTCTTGATGAGATGTGGTAGATGTTAGACATTTAATAAGGTTCATCAGATAGTCGATAGTCAGCCATATGTCTAGTTAACAAGGATCATTAAAAAGGTTCATCAGAGAGTCGATAGTCAGCCATATGTCTAGTTAACAAGGATCATTATCCAATAAGTCTTGTGTCTTAATATTTACTATCAGACAGACAGTCACCAATCCGCCATAAATCTTGCTAGCAAAGGTCATATGTCTTATTAATAGTGTTTACTCTCAGCTCAGACAAGCCATAAGACATACCTATGATAGACATGCGCATTTGGGACCACTCAGCAGAGTTGTCTCCCAGCCAGTGGACCGCGAACTGACCTGAGCCTGGGAAAGTGGACCGGGACAGTACCACGGGTCTCTTGTCTGGGAATACCTCCTTCAGGGCGCTGTGAGGGCAGGAGGGGCATTATAACGCTTAAGTAAGGGGCATCACGGGCAGTAGGGGCATTATAAAGCTTAATTAAAGGGCCTGGCGGGCAGTAGGGGCATTATAAAGCTTAATTAAGGGGCCTGGCGGACAGTAGGGGCATTATAAAGCTTAATTAAGGGGCATTACGGGCAGGAGAGGCATTTTAAAGCTTAACTATATAGACCTCAGTTCATTATAAGACAAATGTATCTTAAACGTTTATAAGTAAATAAAATGCATCCTTAACGTTTGTTATTAAGTTAAGGCCATTAAGAACGTTTATAAGTGAGTAAAAACGTATCATGAACGTTTATACGGGCAGTAAAATGCATTATAAACGCTTGTAAGTGCAGTAAAGTAAGACATTAACCCACTTGTAAGTAGCGACAGTCTCAGACCAGCCGTAGAGAGAGTGAACGTTGTAGTGTAAGTAAACCTTGTCACCATCTGTCTGGTTCCCGGACATACAGATGGTGTGGTCACTGTAAACAAACATTATACGTAAACAATTGTAAACTACATCATTTACAAACAAAATATCAACACAATGAGTAAAGTTGTCTTATTTCTACCACTCTGATTGTCTGACCTGATCTTCTTAATCTGATTACCTCACCTGATCTTCTTACTCTGATTACCTCACCTGATCTTCTTGCTCTGATTGTCACCCACTCTGATCATCATGGTGGGATAAGGAGGATTGTCCCACTTGTTATCAGGACATTTGAGAGACCAGGCAGGCTCATCAGGAGGCCAGTTCCAAGGCTTCTCCAGGTTGGTACCGAAATTAGCTGGCTCGTTCATGTCAATCCAGATGGCGTCAAAATCTAGCATCTGTTGGAGGAGGAGGTTTGAGGAGGTTCGAGGGGGAAGTTCGAGGAGGAGGTTGGAGGAGGTTCGAGGAGGAGGTTCGAGGAGGAGGTTCGAGGAGGAGGTTCGAGGGGGAAGTTCGAGGAGGAGGTTCGAGGAGGAGGTTGCAGGAGGAGGTTTTTACATCGAGTGGACAAGCTTAGTTAAAAATCTATTGGTATTTGTTCAAGTTATCATGTGGAACAAACTTACATCAGGGATCAGTTTGAATCGTGTGGAACAAACTTACATCATGGAAGAGCTTGATTTCATTGTTCCACCAGGTTTGAGTTTCAGGTTTGAGAAAGTCCGGAAAGACAGTCTTATTATCCGGCCATACGTAACCGACCATATAGTTGTCAGCTGCCGGGTCTTGGTCATCCGGTACCAGGTTAATATCCGACCATTTGATAAACACGTCAGAATCCTTCCCTCGGCTGGACGGCGGATAGTTGTCGAAATCTATAACCAGAGCTGGGTCCTGAGAGAGAGAGGTAGGTAGGTAGGTAGAGAGGTGGGTGGGTAGGTAGAGAGGTGGGTGGGTAGGTAGAGAGGTGGGTAGGTAGGTAGGTGGGTGGGTAGGTAGAGAGGTGGGTGGGTATTTATTCAGTAAATTCACCATACAAGTTTACCACAAGTACATATATATACTATGTAAATAATGCAGGTATACAGTCCAGCATGTATAGTAGAGTATAATGAACCAGTAGAGTATAATGAACCAGTAGAGCATGTATAGTAGAGTATAATGAACCAGTAGAGTATAATGAGCCACTTACCAATATGAGAGTAACCTTGAGCTTGTCGTTGTGTAGCTCCTGGATAAGCTCAGGTAAATCCCCCCAGTTATCAGGATCGTAGGTAAAGTCTCTGTGCCGGTACATGTAGTCTATGTCACAAGTCTGCACGTCCTGTAAGGCAAGTTAGGTTAGGTGAGGTTAGGTTAGGGGTAGATTTGGTTAGGTTAGGTTAGGTTAGGGGTAGATTTGGTTAGGTTGAGTATCTTTCACATCTCACCTGGATAACTTTTTTACCTGACCTAGACACTAATTGTACCTGACCTAGACAACTGACCTGCGGGATGCCCATGATCTTCATTCTCTCTCTGGCTTCCCTCACTCCCTGGGTTGAGTTGTAGCCCCAGCGAGAGAGTTGGAACCCTAGTGACCAGTACGGAGGGAAGGCCGGAGTCCCCACCATCTGTAATAGTGATGATCGTGGTGAGGGTAGTGGTGACGGTGTTGTGGTAGTGGTGATGATGGTGTGTAGTGGGGGTGGGTGGTGTAATGGTGGTGGTGAGGATGGTGTCTGGTGGTGGTAATGGTGGTAGTTGTGGTAGTGGTGATGACGATGATGTCTGGTGGTGATGATAATAGTAATGCTAGCCAGATATGTAAACAAAATCAAACAGTCAGTCATATAAACACACTGACTTAGGGTGTAAATCTTTCACTCACTCGCAGGATACTCGTAGGATACTCGCAGGATACTCGTAGGACACTCGTAGGACACTCGTAGGATACTCACAGGGCACTCGTAGGACACTCGCAGGATACTCGTAGGATACTCACAGGACACTCGTAGGACACTCGTAGGATACTCACGTTGGTGTACTGGATGGTGAGGTCCTCTGGGAAGGGTCCGAGGAAGAAGTGGAGGTCGATTATTCCTCCAATTGTTCTGAGAGTGAGAGCTGGAGTGTTGTCCTCCAGCTGATAGGTCGAGTATTCTGTTGGAACACATAGTCGAGTGTCAGTTATGGCCCCACCTCACCTGGCCCCACCTCACCTGGCCTCACCTCACCTGGCCTCACCTCACCTGGCCTCACCTCACCTGGCCCCACCTCACCTGGCCCCACCCCTCACCTGGCCCTGTTCCCTCACCTGGCCCCACCTCACCTGGCCCCACCCCTCACCTGGCCCCACCTCACCTGGCCCCACCTCACCTGGCCCCACCTCACCTGGCCCCACCTCACCTGGCCCCACCTCACCTGGCCTCACCTGACCCACTCAATAACACACCTCTACAACACAATAGCAACAACTATACACTAACAACGCTCATACAACACCTGCACAATACCAACACCTGTACAACTATTACACCTGCACAATACCAACACCTGTACAACTCACCCATGGCGTTAGAATTATAGAGGAACACAGAATGGGAGTTTCCGTCATCATCCTCCATCACCATGTAGTAAGGATGGTGACCGTACTCATTCATGGGTGTCTGTGATGGTGAGAGAGGGGGAGGGAGGAGAGGGAAGGAGAGGGAGAAGTATAGGGAGACGAAGAGGGTAAGAGGGGAGAGGGAAGGAAGAATGAGAGAAGTAGGAAGGAAGGAAATGGAGAAGGGAGATAAGAAACCAGTAATTATAGGTATAAATATGTAGGTTTATATCATATTTCTTCTCTATATATTGCACAGGTAAACAACTACAGGTATGGTCATGGGATTAGTGTGTACGAGGTTAGGTTAGGTTAAAATGAGGCATTTGTATACACACCTGGCCACCACCCCCTAACCTAACCCACCACAACACACAGTAGGACCTCACCGTGCCCACAGGTTGGTCTCGGGCGAAGATTGGGAAGGTAGATCTGGGGTTGAACTTATGCCTGAACGATAGGTGGGTGTTCTCCCCAAGGCCGTACAGGTAGGTGGAGCAGAGCCAGGTGTGGAGCTGGATAAATTGGTCTTCAAATGTAAGGGGACCCATAGAACGGAACCTGTTAATGTAAAGGTTAGGTTAAGGTAGGGTAGGTTAGGTTAATATAGTAAAGCTCACCTGGCGAAGTAAATTAAACAGGTCAATCATAGTTTAGTTTTGCTTTGTTTTACTTCATCTGATAACGAAGCAGAGAGACAGTGAGATTAGACAGAGACAGACAGACAGACAGACACATACACGGTGGTACCAGTTGACTTCCTCGTCACGTTGAAGTTAAAAGGTTCTCCTTCAGGTTGAACACCCACGTCGTACAGGTGTTCTTCGTCAGGTGACTCCGGGAGGTACAGAGGTGTTGGGACCTCATAACGCGCCTGGGCTAGGTCATAGATCTGTGTACAGGTGAGGAGAGACAGGTAACGTTCCTTATTTACACATGACCTACACATACGGAGGTCAGGTAACGTTCCTTATCTACACATGACCTACACATACGGAGGTCAGGTAACGCTCCTTATCTAAACATGACCTACACATACGGAGGTCAGGTAACGCTCCTTATCTAAACATGACCTACTGTACACATCACACACGTAGGTCAGGTCACTTACCTTGACCTGTAGGTGGTAACTTTCGTGATAGATGACCTCAAACACCAGCTGAGTTACATCTCCTCCAAACATAGTCACTTTGTCGTTGGCTTTCTCGAGGTTCACCTGTAATATTGTCCTTCTTGTACACCTGTCTGTCTTGGTCTTGATATTAAGGGTTTTATCTTAGTAAATAATAACCTTAACCCCTTGAGTGTGATGACTTAACCCCTTGAGTATGATGACTTAACCACCTTGAGTATGATGACTTAACCCCTTGAGTATGATAACCGCTGAGTATGATGACTTAACCACCTTGAGTATGATGACTTAACCCCTTGAGTATGATAACCGCTGAGTATGATGACTTAACCCCTTGAGTATGATGACTTAACCACCTTGAGTATGATGACTTAACCCCTTGAGTATGATAACCGCTGAGTATGATGACTTAACCACCTTGAGTATGATAGACTTTTATGACGTTTTATGTTTAGGTTCAGAATAAAAACAATTGAGGATCATTTTACACCGTTGTGTCTACTCTGACGTCATTGTTTACACGTAGAAACAAGAGTAAACACTGACCCTATAGCCCCTGGGCGTCTCCTCAGTGATGCCGACGAGGTAGCCGCCGTGACGGTCGTCTGTCATGTGGCACCGTCCCTCCGTCCACTGACAGGCGGTGTACTTATGGCACTCTTCCTCTGACGACACCTCCTGGCCCTCTGATGACGTCACCAACACATTAATTCTTGAGGTGAAGTGATACCTAACCTAACCTAACCTAACCTAACGTAACCTAACCTAACCTAACCTAACCTAACCTAACCTAACCTAACCTAACCTAACCTAACCTAACCTAACGTAACCTTACCTAACCTATCCTAACCTAACCTCAATTAACCGTAACGTGAGAAAGGTAGAGAGATAAGGTAGGAACACTCTCATTAACACCTGTATAAGTTCTCACACTCACACCTTCACTCTTCACTTACCTCCTTCACCACCTTCTACAAGTATAAGTCCAAGAGGTACTGTGCGTGTGTGTGTGTGTGTGTGTGTGTGCGTGTGAAGAACATATTTAGTGTACAGTGATGGATAGATTTTTTTAGATTGCTCACGAGGGGGCTAGTTTATTGGGCACCCCCTTACATCCTATGCAAGGTGAAGCGCAGAAGCGTTTACAGCGCCCATCTGGGAAGCATGCGGAGTTCATGCTTGCCTTTATGACTCATGCATTAAGGGCGTAAAAGCCTGAAGGGTCATGGGTTTTGTCAGCAAGTTACATAAAGTGACGGAATGATGAGTGTGTGGGGGGGAAATTTCCCGGTACAATTTATCTGTTAATGGCAAAGCGTGGCAGGCCCCTAATAATGTCAAGTGCCGGGCCATAGCCATAGGCATTGACAGTATTGGGGGACATGTGAAGGACTAATGTGGTGTGTCACCTTTCCTCCGTCGACCTGTCTCACCGGAGGGAGGGGGGGGTATTGTAGGAGTGAGTGAGTGAGGAGTCTGGTGAGGTATAGGATAAAAAAGGGGGTGGGGGGTCATGACATCTTAACTAATTTTTTTTATCCATTTCTGGACTTTTTGGGGGACTTAAACTTGGACTTACCTGGGAAAGGACATTCTATAGCCTGGAGGTTATCCTGTTGGGCGGAGGTGAGTGTTGATGTCACCACCACCATCACCACCACCACCACCTTGAGACGTCCCTTGAAGCACATCCTCACCAGTCAGAGGTCACACGCCTTCTGGTCCTTGTGTTCACCTCACCTGAGCCTTATATAACCCTTCAGTGTACCTCTCGTCAGGGGGGCTGCCGGTCCAAAGTGTTGATTCTGTGTAAGCATGATAACACCACATTACTGAACAAGTACCAGCGCACGCACACACACACACACACACACACACACACACACACACACACACACACACAGAAAGAGAAAGACCTTGAAATATTCAGCTGGGAGAGTTACTGAGGCCTATGTTGATAAACTTAGTCATGTCCCAACCTGGTGATGACTTGAGAGAGGTGATCCGGGTGTTACTAAGTGAGAGACAGACAGACAGGAACACAGACAGACCGTTACCAGGTATTCTAATCTTTATGAGGAGGCTATAGTCAGGTGAGAAAATTAGGTGCACCTGAGAACCAGAACATGTGTGTGTGTGTAATAATAATAATAATAATAATTAACGGTTTATTGAAAAAATTCTGCAGCCCGAAGGCTGAAAATATACATTGGACATAAATGACTTATTACATACATTGGTGGTTTAACAAAAGCCTTCATTAGAGAAAGGTGAAGGAACATACAGTGAACATTCAGATTAATGTAGGTGTTGAACAGCAAACACGTAGTGTAGTAACTCCCTCCCAGATGGTGTTAGGAGGAACTCACGTGGTGTAGTAGTTCCCTCAGATGGTATTATGAAGGACCTGGCGTGGTGTAGTAATTCCCTCGCAGATGGTGTTATGAGGGACCTCACGTGGTGTAGTAATTACCTCACAGATGGTGTTATGAGGGGCCTCACGTGGTGTAGTAACTCCCTCACAGATGGTGTTATGAGGGACCTCACGTGGTGTAGTAACTCCCTCACAGATGGTGTTATGAGGGACCTCACGTGGTGTAGTAATTCCCTCACAGATGGTGTTATGAGGGGCCTCACGTGGTGTAGTAATTCCCTCACAGATGGTGTTATGAGGGACCTCACGTGGTGTAGTAATTCCCTCACAGATGGTGTTATGAGGGACCTCACGTGGTGTAGTAATTCCCTCACAGATGGTGTTATGAGGGGCCTCACGTGGTGTAGTAATTCCCTCACAGATGGTGTTATGAGGGGCCTGACCGGTGTAGTAATTCCCTCACAGATGGTGTTATGAGGGACCTACGTGGTGTAGTAATTCCCTCACATATGGTGTTATGAGGGACATGTGGTGTAGTAATTCCCTCACAGATGGTGTTATATGAGTGAGGTGTGGTCCCAGGCCTTCCTATCGTAGACGGATTAACACATCGCTGGTTGTTGTTGGGTCTCACAGGCCGTTATCACTGGGTACCTGGGACCTCACTGTGTGAAGGTTAACTTGGGTACGACTGTTACTGTTGAGTTGTTCTCACTGACTTAAGCACTGTTCACCACTGTTCACCTCTGTTTAACATTGGTTCCGTTCCTTTCCTAAATGAAATTGTAACTTCTGGCGAGAACTTGTTGATATTCCGGCGGGGAGGAGGGTTCAGGGGAGGAGGGTTCAGGGGAGGGGGTTGGTATGGGCCAACTTAACAGTTGACCTGGCTGCTCCGAGAGGAACGCCAGGTACGTCTTGACCCTTCGGTGGTCAAGGATGTAGTGTGTGTGTGTGTTTGTGCGTGCGCGTGTGTGCGTGCGTGAGTTAAGGCCCAGAATCATGAAAGCTCACATAACGTAACTTTGTAGTAAGTGCTGGAACTCTGGAAAGTTTTAAAAGGAGTCTAGATAGATTCATGGATGATAGAGAGTGGTAGTAACTCTCGACAGGAGATGCCATGCACAGGCCAACCGGCCTATTGCAGACTCCTCATGTTCTTATGTTCTTCTCCATATCTTAATTAAGAGGTATGGCCGTCGTACGCAGAACAAGAACTGCTCTTATTTACATCACGTAGTCCAGGGAAAAAGGGGGCGGGGGGAACGGGAGGAGGGGGGAGTGCAATTCAGCATGACAAGACGCCAACCACCACATCTAGTTATCACAACACCTGCAGTTTCCCAGTCCTCCCTCCACACGGGCCTCTGTTGCTCAGATCACAATTTTCTTCAATCTACAAATTTTAGGGTAAACTTAACTATTTTTACTTGTCATTGGATGCGTTTCTGTTTGTTATGTATTGTTGTGTTATTGTGGGGTGTTATATAGGGCATTTGGACACTGATTATTCCCGTTTTCTTTAATAACTCAGATGTTAAGGTAAAGTTGATTATATTTCATGCACTTCGTCTTAATAATGTCCATAAGGCCCTGAGGTGCATAACTATATTGTCTTATTGTATTGTCTGCTTGTCTGTCTGTCTGCCTGTCTAACACACACACACACACACACACACACACACACACACACACACACACACACACACACACAAAAGTAACCTCGAATATAGACATTGAGGTCCGTCCGTCCGTCCGTCTATATGAAACCAAACACATTGTCCTCACGATAACTTGTCTTCCTTACGTCATATCACAGCCACGGGAGGCTTCACATTGTCTCACTGTTCAGTCCTCAAAACTTCTTCATCAATCAATAGTTCATTAACGGTGTATGTAAGTTCCACCATGTTTTTCACTACAATGTTACAGCAAAGAATATTTTTTTAGCATTAAATTGTTAATATTTTATTGTCTAATCATCACTACATATAACACCATCCATCATCACTACATATAACACCATCCATCATCACTACATATAACACCATCCATCATCACTACATATAACACCATCCATCATCACTACAGATAGGTAAAGTAGTTTTCGAGATTCTCGTGCGGACACACAAACAAACGGACACAAACACACACAAACGGACACACACACACAGACACAAACGGACACACACACACACACACACACACACACACACACACACAAACAACCAGACATACTTCTTTGTTTTATATAGATATATTAAATATTAAGTTTTATTTTGTTTTTAAGTTATTATTGTTGTTTATTATCAACTCTTCCTCAAGTGGAGAAGATGATAATATAAATCCTTAGACTACGATCACAGTTCAAAGTTAATTGTAATAAAGGTGTTGGAATTACACTGGCAGGTCGTTAAGACCTCCGTTGTTGTCCTGAGGTGAGGTTTGGTTAGGTTAGGTCAGGTCAGGTTTGGTTAGGTTAAGTTAGGTCAGGTCAGGTTTGGTTAGGTTAAGTTAGGTTTGGTTAGGTCAGGTTTGGTTAGGTTAAGTTAGGTTAGGTTAGGTCAGGTTTGGTTAGGTTAAGTTAGGTTTGGTTAGGTCAGGTTTGGTTAGGTCAGGTTTGGTTAAGTTAGGTTATGGTCTTGTGTTTACAGTTTTAGTGTTGATGGTAAACAAACGAGAGTCTCTGGTGTTAACTATAAGAGACACAAAGGCGAGACCGATAGTGTTTTGTTTAGTCATCGAGGACAGACTGACCGCGTCTAAGACGATTGAACTCCTCAAACTCGAAGTCATTGGAGTGAGTCTTCCTGAGAGGCGGCCTCTGGGTGCTGGGGTCAGGGTGCATCAGCTTGAAGGGAAGGTCAGCAGCCAGTTCTCCACCAATGGCGCCACAGTTGAGCTTCACACGGAGAGAGTAGGACACGATAATGCCCAAGGCGTCATTGACGTTCTTACCGGTTGCCGCCATGGTGGAGGAAGCGAGGTTGGCGTCCTGGTCTTTGATCCGGCCATCAAGAGCGATGCCGAAGCGCTTCTGGTTGGAGGAGGCGACAGGAGTGAGAGAGAAGGTCTTGTTGAAGTTGGCTCCAGGGGTGATGGGGCAGCCCTCACGGGACTCAAGGGACGACACAACACGACTAAAGTGGCTGTTGGTCATGGTCACCTCCATATGCTGGACGACCTGAGCCTTGATGTTCTTCACCGTCTTCTTGGAGCAGTTGTTGATGGAGAGTTTAGCCTCTACAGCTTGACCGTGACAGAAGACCTCCCTGTTGAGGCTGACCTCCATGTTGAGGCGGCCAGGAGAGAGCGTGAAGCCCTTACTCACCAGAGTCTGAGGCTGGCGGATGTTGGCCTGCACGGTGTAGAACTGAACCTTACGGACGGCGAAGCTGACAGAGTTTCGCCTGTGGGGGTTCTCCTCCTTGCGGTCAGCCACGTAGATCCTCAGGTCGAAGGTTACACCAAGAGGCTGAGCCTGTTGGTTAAATGAGTCTTTAAGTTAACATATAATGTAAGCCTTAACATTAGTGGGTAGTTGTTTGAGCCTTAATGTTAGAGTTAAGTAACTGAGGAGGAACAATACTTACAGAAGTATCGTCGCCACTCTCGAGGGTGACGGAGCAGGGGGCGGTCTGGGGGAGAGTGACAGTGAAGGCGTGGGCGTTGCCGCCCAGCTTCTTGATGAGACGCTCCTGAACATCAGTGAGTTCCTCGGTATTAACATTGGGAGCAACTTCGGTGTTCACCACCTCCATCTCCTTGCTGAAGTGAAGTCCCATGACCTCATCTTCCTCCCGACCGTAGCGGTAGGTGACCGCCACACGGGCGTACACCCGCCTGCCGCGGAGGTAGTCATTGTCCACAACAACCACGCCGTCCACGGGGGACGTGTGGGTGATGTGGTCGACGAAGTCCCGCCGACTTAAGTACGCGGTGACCTTACCTGTGGCGGGAGAGAACCATCAGTGTTGTGTGTTAATGATGCTTCATTACCAACAGTGTGGCATCATGTGAGACAACTACTGCACATGTAATGGTGTGTTAGTCGCCTCATACAGTAGTGAAGAAGGGAAGCTCCTTCTCATCAAGCTAACCATTAGGGGCAGTCTTCTTGTAGACCTTGACGGCGACAGCCATGAACACTGACGACACCACCACGACAGACTGGTGCCGCTCACACCCCCGGCCACCACCACGACAGACTGGTGCCGCTCACCCACCCACGACAAGACTGGTGCGCTCACCCAGCACACCACGACAGACTGGTGCCGCTCACACCAGGCCACCACCACGACAGACTGGTGCCGCTGCACCAACCACCGGCAGACTGGTGCCTGCCACCACAGGCTGTTGCTCACACCCCGCCACCACCGCCAGACTGGTGCCGCTCACACCCAGGCCACCACCACGACAGACTGGTGCCGCTCACCCCACCACCACCGCGACAGACTGGTGCCACTCCACCCGGCCACCACCGACAGACTGGTGCTCCCACCCCCGCCACCACCACGACAGACTGGGCTGAACACTCACACCAGGCCACCACCACGCCACACCTCCCGTGATCCTGTTAGTGACGGCCCTCTTCCTCCTCCACACCTTCACGCACCCACCTAACTTTATTGAACCTTTCTTGTATGTGTCTCCTTGGTGTTTGTGTACGTGTAATATCATTGTGTGTGTGTGTGTGTGTGTGTGTGTGTGTGTGTGTGTGTGTGTGTGTGTGTGTGTGTGTGTGTGTGTGTGTGTGTGTGTGTGTGTGTGTGTGTGTGTGTGTGTGTGTGTGTGTGTGTGTGTGTAGAGTGTTTTTCACTAATCTAATAACTCAACCTGACAACTCACATGACCAAAATAGTAAAATTCTTCACGTGGTTGCAGACGTCATCTAGATTCTTCCCTGTACAGCAATCCAGGAAGCCATCGAGAGGTGGAAGCGACCTGAGACCGTAAATAGCAGGTGTGAGGGGGGAGCATAACACACCTGTAACACCTTTACTAACACCTGTATGATGGTGCCACAAAGTGTCATTGATAATCTAATATGACACCACTGTTGATTATAGTGGTTGTGTTGTGTGATGGTGTCTGGTTGTGTATGATGGTGTGCTGATAGTATCCCGATGGTGTCTGATGGTGTATCATGGTGTCCTGTTTCACTATAATGTCCAAACCAGACATTTCGTTGTTTACGTTAATTAGGACACTTGACTCCTCTCTTAATTAAATAGGTGTGAGGTTAAGTGCAATAATAAGTGTGATTATAAATGTTAAAATAAGTAATAAGTGTTAAAATAAGTGTTAAAATAAGTAATAAGTTATAATAAGGGTTAAAGTAAGTAGTAAGTGTAATAATAAGTGTTAAAATAAGCAATAAGTGTTATAATAAGGGTTAAAGTAAGTAGTAAGTGTAATAATAAATGTTAAAATAAGTAATAAGTGTTATAATAAGTGTTAAAATAAGTAATAAGTGTTATAATAAGTGCTAAAGTGATCAGATTCCAGTAGTTATATAAGATAGAGTAATTCATTAATGTATTATGTATTCTGAGTGAGAGTACAGGAGTGTATGATTGTATTGTTGTATTCATATTGTATTCCTGGTACACATGATGCAGCATACAGTCATACCAACACGTGTAGGTGTTTGTCAGAGTGAAAATAACAACAACTGGACGTTTTTTATCGATTTATTAACAAAAAAAAATAAATAAGTCATAATTTCAGAGTCAAGAACAAGAAAGTATTAAATAATTTGATAAGATAATTTTAATTTAGTAGATGGCGATGTGACGAGTATGATAATTTACAGAGGCGGACTGGCGGGCGGCGGTGGAGGAGAGGAAAGTCTTACTCAGAGTGTCCTTGTTGGTGCTGAGATCAAGGTGCATCAGGAAGGTTAGTGGTCAGTTCTCCACCAATGGCGATACAGTTGAGAGAGACTTACAGACAGACAGACAGACAGACAGACAGAGGCACAAACAAGAAGAGACTCTACACACACACACACACACCCACACACACACACACACACACCTGTTGACATTAACCAGCACAGTTCATTGACGCAGATAGAACAATTTACAAAGACAATGTGAATCTACTCAATCGCCTGGGACCACCTGTATGATACTATCGGCACCGAGGAAATACTCTACCTCTCTTTTATATGTACATGTGTTTGTTGATAGTAATTTTATTTGCTTGTTTGTATGTATGTATATATATATACAAGTTTTACTGAGATAATTAATTCGATCAAGTTACTTCCTGAACAAATATTTCATCATTTTTGGTTATTTCCTAAAATGATTCGTCCCTAAGTGGAAGAAAATGTATCACTTGTTCAATAACTCAAGTAATGAACTTATTTTAAAGATATTGTTTATAAATAGTCCGCATTAAGTATTATACGTGACGTCAGAATACCTACTGTGACGTCATCATCCACCTGGGTATGTCAATTAGATCTTGAATAATATCATTGTGTCGCCCAGGAAGTGAGAGTGGTGAGGTGTAATGTGACACTGAAAGACAGGAGCTATTATGGCAGCTGGGTAGTGCGAGTATTGGTGAAGGTTTACACAGACTGAGATGGTTTGGTCAACTGTCACGAGAGCCAGAGACAGGACACGGGGAGAGGCTGTAAGAAATTATCCCAGAGTTAAGAAGTCATTGAGAGAAACAGAGATGACAGCCTTGGGGAGCTGCCTCAAGTGATCACGTCTGGCCTACACACGTGTGGATAATGGAGGGAAAATAATGCTGGTAATAAAGAGACATTGGTGAGGTGTTTGGTTTATTTTTTTTAGAAAATAATAATAACGATAAACTATAAACTTAGAATAATTAGATAAACAAAAACATTGTTAAAATAAATCAAAAAATAAGAAGCCGAATGAAGGTCAACAAAAACGAAAGAACTTAAAGAAACTAAAGCGAGGGAGAGAAAGACTCAGGTGATTCCAGTTTATTCCTCAGCGACGGACTGGCCGCGGCGGAGTCGAGCAAATTCTTCGAACTCGAAGTTGTCGGTGGACTGCATCTTACGCAGGGTGGCCTTGGTGGCGGTGGGGTCAGGGTGCATCAGCTTGAAGGGAAGGTCAGCAGCCAGTTCTCCACCAATGGCGCCACAGTTGAGCTTCACACGGAGAGAGTAGGACACGATAATGCCCAAGGCGTCATTGACGTTCTTACCGGTTGCCGCCATGGTGGAGGAAGCGAGGTTGGCGTCCTGGTCTTTGATCCGGCCATCAAGAGCGATGCCGAAGCGCTTCTGGTTGGAGGAGGCGACAGGAGTGAGAGAGAAGGTCTTGTTGAAGTTGGCTCCAGGGGTGATGGGGCAGCCCTCACGGGACTCAAGGGACGACACAACACGACTAAAGTGGCTGTTGGTCATGGTCACCTCCATATGCTGGACGACCTGAGCCTTGATGTTCTTCACCGTCTTCTTGGAGCAGTTGTTGATGGAGAGTTTAGCCTCTACAGCTTGACCGTGGAAGTACACATCACGGTCGAGGCTGACCTCCATGTTGAGCTTACCGGGGGAGAAGGTGAAGCTCTTGCTGACCAAGGTCTGGGGCTGACGAGCGCTGGGCTGGGAAGAGGCGAACTGAACCTTACGGACGGCGAAGCTGACAGAGTTTCGCCTGTGGGGGTTCTCCTCCTTGCGGTCAGCCACGTAGATCCTCAGGTCGAAGGTTACACCAAGAGGCTGAGCCTGTTGGTTAAATGAGTCTTTAAGTTAACATATAATGTAAGCCTTAACATTAGTGGGTAGTTGTTTGAGCCTTAATGTTAGAGTTAAGTAACTGAGGAGGAACACTACTTACAGAAGTATCGTCGCCACTCTCGAGGGTGACGGAGCAGGGGGCGGTCTGGGGGAGAGTGACAGTGAAGGCGTGGGCGTTGCCGCCCAGCTTCTTGATGAGACGCTCCTGAACATCAGTGAGTTCCTCGGTATTAACATTGGGAGCAACTTCGGTGTTCACCACCTCCATCTCCTTGCTGAAGTGAAGTCCCATGACCTCATCTTCCTCCCGACCGTAGCGGTAGGTGACCGCCACACGGGCGTACACCCGCCTGCCGCGGAGGTAGTCATTGTCCACAACAACCACGCCGTCCACAGGGGACGTGTGGGTGATGTGGTCGACGAAGTCCCGCCGACTTAAGTACGCGGTGACCTTACCTGTGGGAAGAATCACAAACCTGTGTTATGTAATGTTAACAAGAGCGACGTGTGTATGGCCTGACGTGCCTAACACTGCACTGTACAGGTAACACTGTACTGTACACTCTACTAATAGTGAAGAGTTGTGTATAAGAGCAAGAGTTTGTTTACAGTACAGCTGGCCACAGTGATGGTGAGGTAGACCCTGAAGGTTGACTTACCATTAGGTGCAGTCTTCTTGAAGACCTTGACGGCGTTAACCATGGAAGTGAGTTGAGATGCGAGTTAAGAGAAGCGTCGAGAGAGTTGCTCAGTGTGAAGCTGGTGTAGAGGAGGTCGCCTCTTATACCCCGCCTACCCTCCCCACTGATCCTGTTAATATAAGCCTTTCTATTATTAGACCTACCAAGGCTGAAGCTGTTCCTTACGAGCAGGTGGGTACTACACACACACACACACACACACACACACACACACACACACAAAATTTAAATTCCCCCAAAAGACAATATTTTTCACTGTGTTATTCTTTTTAACTTTGACATTTATTAGCTGAATTAATAACTGTACATTGATCCGTGTTACCTGAGCTTTCCTGACAGGTGAACGAAGGTATGATTAAGTATGATGACTTAACCCCATGAGTATGATGACTTAACCCCCTGAGTATGATGACTTAACCCCCTGAGTATGATGAGTTAACCCTCTGAGTATGATGACTTAACCCCCTGAGTATGATGACTTAACCCCCTGAGTTATGATGACTTAACCCCTTGATAATGATGACTTAACCCCTTGAGTATGATGACTTAACCCCTTGAGTATGATGACTTAACCCCTTGAGTATGATGACTTAACCCCTTGAGTATGATGACTTAAATCCTTGATAACATAAGAACATAAGGAGTCTGCAATAGGCCGGTTGGCCTGTGCATGGCAGCTCCTGTCGAGAGTTACTACCACTCTCTATCATCCATGAATCTATCCAGCCTCCTTTTAAAACTTTCCAGCGTTCCAGCACTTATTACAAAGTTGCTAAGCTTGTTCCACTCGTCCACCACCCTATTTGTGAACCAGTTCCTTCCTATTTCCCTCCTAAACCTAAACTTATCCAACTTAAATCCATTGCTACGAGTCCTATCCTGCTCGGATACTATAAGAACTTTATCTATATCTCCTTTATTGATTTCTTTCACCCACTTAAATACTTCTGTCATATCTCCCCGCACTCTTCGTCTTTCTAGGGAAGGCACGTTTAGTTTATTTAACCTATCCTGATATGGAAGGTTTCTAAGTCCCGGAATCATTTTCGTCATTCTTCGCTGCACCGACTCTAGTGAATTGATATCCATTCTATAATAAGGGCACCAGAACTGAACCGCATAATGGAGGTGCGGCCTGACTAGCGCAAGATATAGTTGCAATAAGACCTCTGCACTCTTATTACTTACACTTCTAGATATAAAACCCAATACTCTGTTTGCTTTATTTCGAACATTAACGCACTGTTTTCTAGGCCGTAGGTCCGGGCTTACAAGTACCCCTAGGTCTCTTTCACAAGTCGACTTCTCTTGGTTGATGTTGTTAAGGCTGTATACATTGACAGTATTTGTTCTTCCAATATTAAGTACGCTGCACTTGCTGGTGTTGAATTTCATTTGCCATTTTTCTGACCACTCCTGCAGTTTATTTAAATCCTTCTGTAGTGCATTTGCATCGTGCCCTGAATTAATCTGCCGCCCTATTTTGGTGTCATCCGCAAACTTGCTTTTGTCACTGCTGATCCCAGTATCTAGATCGTTTATGTAGATTATGAACAAGAGTGGACCCAGTACTGACCCCTGGGGAACCCCACTGGTTACACAGCCCCACTCAGATTTAACACCATCTACGCTGACTCTCTGTGTTCTATCGGTGAGCCATGATTTTATCCAATTTAAAACTTTCCCCTCGATACCATGAGCCTTAATTTTTCTCAGAAGCCTCTGATGCGGTACTCTGTCAAACGCTTTGCTAAAGTCTAAGTAAATAACATCGTAATTTTCGTCATTATCTACTACCTCGAAGACTTTCCTAAAAAACGTCAGCAGATTTGTTAGACAAGATTTTCCCTTTGTAAACCCATGTTGAGAGTCGTAGATTAATTTGTTTTTCTCTAAATGCGATCGGATGCTATTTGCTATAATTGATTCAAGAAATTTCCCCACTACTGACGTCAAACTAATCGGTTGGTAATTTGACGCTGATGCTCTGTCTCCCTTTTTGAATATGGGTACAGTACTACATTTGCCTGTTTCCACAAGTGTGGCACAACTCCCGTGTCTAATGATTTTGTAAATAAATTTACGAGGGGTCCGCTAATCTGTTCCCCACACTCTTTCAAAACTCGAGGGAAAATTTCATCCGGCCCTGGGATTTTTTCTTCTTTAATTTATTTATCTTCTTAAGAACATCCTCTTTTCTGATAGTGATATTCTTTAATAATCACCTAACACCTGTGACTATGATGACTTAAACTTTTGAGTGTGATGACTAAACCCCTTGAATATGATGACCCCTTGAATATGATGACTTAACCCCTTGAGTATCTTATGCTAAATGGCGGTAATATATTTATCTTAAGCAAATCAGTTTGTTGTTTGTTTGTTTTTTTCATATATTAAATTTCGATTTTTTATTTCAGGCAACAGTGACAAGAAGAGTTGGTATCATTGGTCACTCGGTAATCACGTCATTATTTCCACCAATCAGCGGCCGGAGATTCATAGTTTCAGTGACTTCAAGGAAAGTTCTTCGTTTCAACAAATGATAATTAAGTTTTCATTTGGTACCCAGTCAGTGCCGTCCTTTCAAGCTCAGTACTGGAGGGGAGATCATTGACCAGGTTAGTGTCTTTTAATTCTGATTTTAATTACATATTTTTCTCTCTGCTTCAAATTCCTGCAGGTGGGGTGTAGATAGATAGGGTAGGAAGGTTCAAAATAGAGTGTGTGGGTGTGGAGTGAGTGTGTGGGCGTGGAGTGAGTGTGTGGATGTGAAGTGGGTATGGAGCATCACCTGTATAGTACCTGGCAGCCTCAGGTAATCAAGGTAGGCAGGTGTCTGACACATAGCACTGTACAGTAATAGCCTTTAGGTCCAGAATGAAAAACACGAATGAGGGTTTTTTTTTTCATAAATCAATGTACAGGAAGAGAACAGAATAAAGATAATATAATAAGTATCAGAGAGGAAGTAAAGCTGAAGAAATAAGATGGAAGAAAGGGGGAAGAACCTCAAGTCGTGTAGGTGACAGTTTATTCCTCAGCGACGGACTGGCCGCGGCGGAGTCGAGCAAATTCTTCGAACTCGAAGTTGTCGGTGGACTGCATCTTACGCAGGGTGGCCTTGGTGGCGGTGGGGTCAGGGTGCATCAGCTTGAAGGGAAGGTCAGCAGCCAGTTCTCCACCAATGGCGCCACAGTTGAGCTTCACACGGAGAGAGTAGGACACGATAATGCCCAAGGCGTCATTGACGTTCTTACCGGTTGCCGCCATGGTGGAGGAAGCGAGGTTGGCGTCCTGGTCTTTGATCCGGCCATCAAGAGCGATGCCGAAGCGCTTCTGGTTGGAGGAGGCGACAGGAGTGAGAGAGAAGGTCTTGTTGAAGTTGGCTCCAGGGGTGATGGGGCAGCCCTCACGGGACTCAAGGGACGACACAACACGACTAAAGTGGCTGTTGGTCATGGTCACCTCCATATGCTGGACGACCTGAGCCTTGATGTTCTTCACCGTCTTCTTGGAGCAGTTGTTGATGGAGAGTTTAGCCTCTACAGCTTGGCCGTGGAAGTACACATCACGGTCGAGGCTGACCTCCATGTTGAGCTTACCGGGGGAGAAGGTGAAGCTCTTGCTGACCAAGGTCTGGGGCTGACGAGCGCTGGGCTGGGAAGAGGCGAACTGAACCTTACGGACGGCGAAGCTGACAGAGTTTCGCCTGTGGGGGTTCTCCTCCTTGCGGTCAGCCACGTAGATCCTCAGGTCGAAGGTTACACCAAGAGGCTGAGCCTGTTGGTTAAATGAGTCTTTAAGTTAACATATAATGTAAGCCTTAACATTAGTGGGTAGTTGTTTGAGCCTTAATGTTAGAGTTAAGTAACTGAGGAGGAACAATACTTACAGAAGTATCGTCGCCACTCTCGAGGGTGACGGAGCAGGGGGCGGTCTGGGGGAGAGTGACAGTGAAGGCGTGGGCGTTGCCGCCCAGCTTCTTGATGAGACGCTCCTGAACATCAGTGAGTTCCTCGGTATTAACATTGGGAGCAACTTCGGTGTTCACCACCTCCATCTCTTTGCTGAAGTGAAGTCCCATGACCTCATCTTCCTCCCGACCGTAGCGGTAGGTGACCGCCACACGGGCGTACACCCGCCTGCCGCGGAGGTAGTCATTGTCCACAACAACCACGCCGTCCACGGGGGACGTGTGGGTGATGTGGTCGACGAAGTCCCTCCGACTTAAGTACGCGGTGACCTTACCTGTGGGAAGAATCACAAAATAAAGCGTACAGAAGTTGGCGGCAGGATCGTGACACAATGGCCGTCAGTGATGTTGTGTATAAGAGAGTCTCCTCTGTACCTATCATGTTGTGTATAAGAGAGTCTCCTCTGTACCTATCATGTTGTGTATAAGAGAGTCTCCTCTGTACCTATCATGTTGTGTATAAGAGAGTCTCCTCTGTACCTATCATGTTGTGTATAAGAGAGTCTCCTCTGTACCTATCATGTTGTGTATAAGAGTGTCTCCTCTGTACCTATCATGTTGTCTCCTCTATGTCTTGCAGCCTGACCCCATGTTATCCTTGTGTCCCTGACCCTCCACGTGCGTCTCTCCTGACACTGTTGGTCTCAACCCTTCCCTCCACATGCCTGAACAATCTCAGTCTGTCTCTCCACCAAACCTCCCAAGCCCCACCTGACGTAGCATGATTCACACCGTCTAAGTAAACTACAGATCGATAATAATTATTGTGGTTTGACATATTGAAGTAAAAGTTTATTTAATCACAATATTGAGAATAATAAATAAGTTCGCTCGGCTCTCCGAACATAACACTACTGTACTGTACTGTACTCACCATTAGGGGCAGTCTTTTTGAAGACCTTGACGGCGTTAACCATTAGTTATAGTAATGGGTTGAGAGAGAGAGAGAGAGAAGTGACTGGTGACGACTGTCTTGAGGAGCTGTTGGCTGTGACAAGTGGTGGTGCGCCTTATATATTTCTCTTACCTCCCCTACACCCTCTTCACCACCCATCTGTGTGTTGATCGTGTTAGTGTGAGGGCCTCGTGGAAACCTTTTAAGTCAGTGTTGTTAAGAGTTAATAAAGGCTTCCCTACTGCTGACGATACATACTGCACCATCACGAGGTACTGTACAGTAACCATACAGCCCTGCGTCTCAACTCTGACGAGGTCTTGTGGGCTGATTTACAAGGTCTTTTTCTTTAAGTTACTGGTTGTAAAGTTTTCCCTTGAATTATTATTATTATTATTATTATCATTGGTAGTATTAGTTGTAGTAAGGATTAAGGATTTCGTAGTTGTTTTAAGGGATTTTAGGTCCATTTAACACACTACATTTTCTTTATCAATATTTCTTGAGGATGTTATCGATAATATGAGGAAAAATATAACACAAATTATTGAGAAATTTTTTTTATTTCTGATACAAGGATTATTGATACATACATACATACATACATGCATACATACATACATACATCATGAAGGAGGACTCATAAGACCTTGTAGTCGAGGGCGTGACCTAATCTTGACCTTGTTGGTGACTCACCTGTGAAGAACTTGAGGTAAACTTGTATGACAGCTGAGGAGTGTAAGGACATACATACATACATACATACATACATACATACATACATACATACATACATACATACATACCTACCTCTCCCTCTCACCATTGAAGGACAGAAAGGGTTAAATAAGACAATAATAATTAAGGTAATCAACTCAGGTGTGGACTTAACTTACCTGTTAATTAGTGTGAAACTCCAGCCAAATTTATATACTTAATTTATATACAACATTCGTGTTTATATAGTTAATTTATATTAGTAAATTATGTAGATAATATATAGATAATTTATATTAGTTATTTATGTATCAAATTCATGAAAATAATTTATATAACTAATGTATAGATAAATTTTTATTATAACAAATATTCTAGAATCCAGGAAGTATATGGAAATTTATATATATACACAATGAAGGGGAGTTATATCACTAAAGGTGTTTATAAAAATAATACGAATATATACAGCATAATATAACTTCTATAAACTACGATAGATAAGAGAGCAGACAGTGTATATACATTGATGTGTATGATATAGTCCAGATAGATATAGGTTTAAGAAATATATACATTATGAATGATTTATATACACAAGCTTGCAGGGGTAGCTAAGGAAACTATATACATTGTAAACTATTTATATATGTACATTTATACACTGTATGAATATATTCTTTATACGTTCATACTAATAGGAATTTATATCAAGATTAATATATATAAAATTTACTCTTAACTAACCTAAACTAACCTAAGCTAACATTAACCTAAGGCAACATAACCAAATCTAACCTAACCAAACACTAAAAAATCATCAATATAGCACTTGTGATAAATTAACACTGTTATTATACTCTCTACACATCAGCCAGAGGAGAGAGAGAGGAGACGTCCTTATCTGGCAGAGGTCCAGTCCTGTTTGATGACGTCAGCGGCACGTTCAGCTATCATAATAATGGCGGCCATGGGGTTGCCAGACACCACCACTGGCATAACTGAAGCGTCCACCACTCTCACACCTGCTACTCCACGTAACCTGGTGAGTGTGAGAGGTAGAGTGTGTGAGAGGTAGAGTGTGTGAGAGGTAGAGTGTGTGAGAGGTAGAGTGTGTGAGAGGTAGAGTTGTGTGAGAGGTAGAGTGTGTGAGAGGTAGAGTGTGTGAGAGGTAGAGTGTGTGAGAGGTAGAGTGGTGGAGAGGTGTAGAGAGGTAGAGTGTGTGAGAGGAGGTAGAGTGTGTAGAGAGTAGAGTGTGTGAGAGGTAGGAGTGTGAGAGGTAGAGTGTGTGAGAGAGTGTGTGAGAGGTAGAGGTGTGAGAGAGTGGAGGTAGAGTGTGAGAGAGTAGAGAGTGTGTGAGAGGTAGAGTGTGAGAGGTAGAGTGTGTGAGAGGTAGAGTGTGTGAGAGGTAGAGTGTGTGAGAGGTAGAGTGTGTGAGAGGTAGAGTGTGTGAGAGGTAGAGTGTGTGAGAGGTAGAGTGTGTGAGAGGTAGAGTGTACTCCCTTGAATGTATGAACTATAATATAAAAGGGAGAGATGGACAGACAGACAGAGCAACAGACCCACAGACAGACACAAACAGACCCAGAGACAGACAGAGAAACACCCCAGAGACAGACCCACAGACAGACACCCCCAGAGACAGACAGACAGACAGTGAAACACCCCCAGAGACAGACCCACAGACAGACACCCCCAGAGACAGACAGACAGACAGGCAGTGAAACACCCCCAGAGACAGACCCAGAGACAGACCCCCCCAGAGACAGACAGACAGGCAGTGAAACAGACCCAAAGACAGACACCCCCAGAGACAGACAGACAGACAGGCAGTGAAACACCCCCAGAGACAGACCCAGAGACAGTACAGTACTCACTTGAGCTCATCGTCCACCACGCTGTAAGGGTCAGAGGCGGGGCCCATCCTACAGGTGCCGGCGAAGTGGTAAAAGGTGGTGGCCATGTGGAGGACGTAACACCTCCAGTACTTGTCAGACCCGAACACCTTCCCGGCACACTCCTGCAGCGGCTGTGGTAGAGAGAGGACCTTAGCTGCTGTGGTTGAGAGAGGACCTTAGCTGCTGTGGTTGAGAGAGGACCTTAGCTGCTGTGGTAGAGAGAGGACCTTATCCTAGCTGCTGTGGTAGAGAGAGGACCGTAGCTGCTGTGGTAGAGAGAGTTTCAACCAATTCTAATAATTAAGTAGTTTCTCACACCTGATTGGCTGAGGGAAGGTAACTTGTCCCCTTATTGGCTAACAGGATAAATCAAGAGATCAATGATTGGTCTCCTAATTTGTCCGATAATTTTGTCCGGTAATTTTGTCCGATAATATTGTCCGTTAATTTTGTCTGATAATTTTGTCCGGTAATTTTCTCCTTTACTCACCTTGGCGTAGAGTTTAGCTCCGAGGGTTGAGGCCATGGCAGGTGTCTTACTTAACTGGACAGCCAACTTTATACCTGTACACATATTAAGATAGGTTAGGTTAGGTTTTGGTCAGGTTAGGACAGGTCAGATCAGGTTAGGACAGGTCAGGTCAGGTTAGGTCAGGTTAGGACAGGTCAGGTCAGGTTAGGACACGTAAGGTCAGGACAGGTCAGGTTAGGACAGGTCAGGTCAGGTCAGGTTAGGACAGGACAGGTCAGGTTAGCACAGGTCAGGTCAGGTTAGGTTCAAGGTATTTAATCAAGTGACACCTAAAAATAATAATATAACAATTAACATCACCTAAATAAAGTTAAATTAAGTTAACAGAAAGTAAAGGAGGTCAGGACTCACCGTTAACCAGGGTAGTGACGTCATCTGGGTGACTGAGGTAATTGGGGTCAATGATCATAGGTTGTAAGGGGTCACGGGAGGCCAAGGTGATTGACCCCCTGCTGAGAGGTCGCGTAAGGTAAGGCATTATGGTCATCCCCGGCCGGCCGAAGAGTGAACTGTAGTGTTGCAAGTATTTCTGCAAGGAAGGATGCAATTGCAATATGATAAACCTAGATTAAGTAAAATTGCAATTATTTGTACACAGACGAGTACTTTGCAATATGCCAAATGTAGATGAAATAACATATTGCAAGAGAGGTCAAGTTAATTCATAATGCAATTGCAGTATCACAAACTGAAATAGGAGATTACAACCATTTCTGCAATTGCAACACCATAAAGAGAAATGAATTGATATATTGCAACCAAAATAGTGTACATTACCTTGGTGTCTAATCCCAGTGCCACAGATGCTAAAATACCCTCTTGTGCCAAACCATTCGATGCCATAAACAACTGAATATCTGGCCAATAGGGGTCATGACCTGCCCCGTTTACTAGTGCCCAGGCGTGCCCGAAGTCACTCAGAGGCGTCGAGTATGACCCTGGAGGATGAGAAAGGGTAGAGGTCAAGTGTCATGTTTTTATTGATCTCTGTCTTGATGGGGGTATATTTCAAGGGTATATTTCAAGGGTATACTTCAAGGGTATACTATAATAATCTACTTCAGTATACTTTAGGGATATATAATGACTTTGTAACCTAACCTATAACTGTGAGCTATGACCCTAACCTAATACGACCTTTGACCTGACCTGTGCGGTGGTGGATGTAGTCGCTGACCATCTTAGGACTGGCGACGTTCAATACCCCAGTTGGTGACCCCGGGGGCAGCGTCCAGGTCAGCCCATAGAGACACACGTGGTCCTGAAGGTTCTGACCAACTCCGGGCAGGTCAACTACAACCTTCACCTGTGGGTATGGAGGTCAGGTGAGGTCATTTGATGTTATTTGGGGTATTTTGAAGTCATTTAGGGGTCAGTTGGGGTTAAGAAGACATGCGTATGATATTGGACACTCATTAGGACATACCCCATGATACTGGACACCCATTTGGACATACCCCATGATACTGGACACCCTTTAGGACATACCCCATGATACTGGACACCCTTTAGGACATACCCCATGATACTGGACACTCATTAGGACATACCCCATGATACTGGACACCCATTAGGACATACCCCATGATACTGGACACCCATTAGGACATACCCCATGATACTGGACACCCATTAGGACATACCCCCATGATACTGGACACCCATTAGGACATACCCCATGATACTGGACACCCATTAGGACATACCCCATGGCTGTTAAGATGGTCTCGATGTCCAACTCCAGACAACATCAATAACTTGGGTGAAGCGAGAGCACCTGCGGACATCACCACCTCCCTTTTGACGGACACCTTCCTCACCTGTCGAAAAATTGGACATCAAAGCTCATGACCCGTGTTTAGTTGATAGTGGACACCTACATTCATTCCTGTCTTCAGTTAAAAATGGGACATCAGAGTGCATTCTTGTGTTCAGGTAATAGTGGACACCTTAACTAATTCCTGTCTTAATTAAAATTGGACATCACAGCTGATTCCTGTCTTTAGTTAAAATGGGACACCTTATCTTATTCCTGTATATTTACAACTATTTACAAATACACAACTCATTCAATGCGTTATTTACAGTTTGTTTACAATTAACACATTCTAAATACATAAAAAAACTTAATGTAAATAATATAAGTAATTTAGTTACGTTATTTACATAATTTACAAAAGGTGAATGATTTACAGGTATTTAATTTACATTATTAATTACCTCGCCCTTATAAAGGTATTTTACACCTACGGCTCTCTTCTCCTGGTTGAAGATCACCTGTAGAGAAATAGATAGATGGTTACTTAGATAGATAGATAATTGATACGTATCGATAAATATACAAATAATGTTTAGAAAAAAAAAATATATACACGTTAATGGTCATGTTTGGTTAGGTTAGGTTAGATTAGGTGAGGTTAGGTTAGGTTAATTTTGGTTTGTATGTTAGATTAGATTAGGCTATGTTAAGTTAGGTTACATTAGTTTAGTCTAGGTTATGGTAAATTAAGTTAGGATTAGTTTAGTCTAGGTTAGGTTAAAATAAATTAGGATTAGTTTGGTCGAGGTTAGGTTAACTTAAATTAGGGTTAGTTTAGTCTAGGTTAGGATTAGTTTAGTCTATGTTAGGTTAGGTTAAATTAGGATTAGTTTAGTCTAGGTTAGGATTAGTTTAGTCTATGTTAGGTTAGTCTAAATTAGGATTAGTTTAGTCTAGGTTAAGTTAAATTACACCATTAAGACCCACCTTTAAGACAGTGGCGCCTGTGAGAATATGTAAATTGTGGCGTCTGGAGGCGGGGTTGAGGTAGGCCCGCGCTGTATGCCACCTCTCGCCGCCTCTCGTGGTGTACTCAGTCTTGGCGAACCCTAAAATATATACCTTAAACTTTAGGGATTTTAGTTTGAGGAGGGAAGGACTTGTGTTTGGGGTGAGAGGAGTGATGGAGAGACAGAGAGAGAGAGACAGTGGGAAATAATGAGAAAAAAGTAAGCAAAATCGATCTAGAGAGAGAAATATAAAGAAAGATAAAGACAGAACGAGAGATATTGAAACAGTCCAAAATACCTAAACAATAACTCAGGTGTAACCCCAAGGTGTTCCATACACAGGTTAATGACTCTAGTCTCACCTTTTGGGTCACCTCTTGGTAGTGATGACAGACAGACAGACAGACAGACAGACAGAGTTAACTCACCAATCTGCTCAGGACCGCTCGGATCTATTACTGAATAACCCAACTGCTCGCCAGCCTTGAGGAAAGCGCTGGTGAAGCCGTCATTCTCTTCGTCTGGCGTTACTGGGAGTGGTCCTTCTCGTCCATGGTAACTCTCTGCAACACCAGACACTCCGTTATTTACTCTTGCACTTCGTTATTTACTTATATACTTCGCTATTTACTTATATACTTCGTTATTCACTCATATACTTCGTTACTAACAACGACACACTGCAGCAGTACCCACCTGTAGAAGGACTTAAGGGGCCTCTGTATCCCTCCGCTTTCCTGAAGTAGGGGAGGACGGAGTCATAATCCCAGCCTCTGTTACCTAAGGCAGCCCAGTGGTCGTAATCCCGCCTGTTGCCTCGTACGTAGAGCATCCCGTTGATCGCTGACGACCCTCCTAGTACACGACCCTGGGGGACTGGACTACTCTGTGAGGGGTGAGAGAAGGAGGGGGGGGGGAGAGAGAAAGGGGGGGATAAACTGAGAGATCTACGAGTATCTATATCTATCTATTTATCTATCTATCTATCATTCAAACACAGTATTTCCAGGTAACTTTATGGTGTGTGGTTTCCGCTTGTATTATGTATTTTCCTTTTCACTTATTTCACCCAAAAAGTTGCACTCATTTCTCACATTATATCGCTCGGGCAGTGACCGAAAACAAGAGACTGAACACCCGATACTTAGGTAGATTTTGAGGTTTTTTTGTCACGTATTGTAAAGGTGTTAATTATTCACTCAGGTGTGTGTGTGGGGGGGAGGTGTGTGTGTGTCGGGGAGGTGTCGCGTGTGGGGGAGGTGTGTGTGTGAAGGAAAAGTTTAGCAGTGACGCCTAACCTAACCACATAACGAGACAAGATACCAAGGTTCCCCATCCAATCACAGGTAAAATAATCACCTTAATTGTCAAAGGTAAACTCCGTGACGTAGGCTAGTGAAAGGTGAAGAACAATTTGTCTCATTTCAACACTGAATGACTATTGGTAACGTCATTCCGTCGAATATTGGAAGGTGAATCGAGATGGTTGGTGAATGGTGAGTGACTGTTAAGAGAGAGAGAGAGAGGAGGGGGTGGTGCTGTAAAGACGTGTTGTGTGTGTGTGTGTGTGTGTGTAAGTTGAGAATAAGAACAAATATATATGAATATTTCTACCTGTTGTCAGTCTACAAGGGATAGCGGGCTCACCTCACCCACCTATAGTGAAGCGACCATAACACGGTATAACAAGTAGCCGGGAAGGGTGACAAGGGGCACAGGTAAGGACTTGTTTTTTTTTTCCTGTGTTAATTAAATGTCTTTGTGGGTCCTTAAGGGCGCTACTTTAACCACCACCACAAATACCACAATTACTCACCCTATTTCGGTAATTTCTGAGACCATGTCGTTGGGGATGGAGAAAGTAGTCCCAAGTACTTTCGCTGGGGAAGTAGAAGACCCGACTCAACCCCGGTACTATACTTTCCGGGGGTGGTTCACCTCCGGCTTCCAGTAGAAGTACTTTCCACTCAGGTACTTCCGATAGTCGTGCAGCCATAACGCAACCAGCAGTTCCTCCACCCACTTTCATCCAATGGAAAGTAGGGGGGGGTAGGTAAAGAGACGATTAGTTTAGATGAGAAGCTTTTCTCTCACACACACACAACACACACACACACAGTCTTCTTTTATAGACATTTGATTCCGTAATCGTTGTAGGCAGGTCGTAGAGATGATGGCAGTCGTTGTAGGCAGGTCGTACAGGTGAAAGGAGTCGTAGTTGTAGGCAGGTCGTAAAAGTGATGGCAGTCGTACAGGTGAAAGGAGTCGTAACCATAGACAGGTCGTCGTAACCATAGTCAAACACAATCCCAACCATTAACCTTACCTATAACGAAGTCGTAGTGATGTAGGAGTGTCGTAGGAGCTGGATAGGATCCTTGGTGAGCGCCTCGAAGGATCGCCAGCAGGAGGACCCGTAGGAGAGGTAGGACGGTGGGCAATAACCAGCGTACAGGGAGGTGGTCCAACATGGTGGTGTGGGGTCCTGAGTGTGAGAGAGAGGGAGAGAGATGATAATGAAAAAGAATGAGAGAAAATAATGAGAAAGAGTAATGAAATAAGAGAGGAATGTGTGATAGAAGAGAGAGGCTGACAGACAGACACACTTGCACAACTAAAAGGTCAACAACACAACACCGATCGATTCCTCAGCAGTGAGTGACCTTGTAGCTACACCACACAGTGAGAGATACTTGCCCTACACGACTCCTCTCTCTCCCACTGCCAACCAAGGTAGTATTTAAGAGAGGTGATGTCTCATAATTGTTTCCTGCATTTTAAGAAAGAAATGTTATTGTGCTTTTAAAAGACTTCTGGATGACTCATGCCAGCCTTGTATGTTATTATTATTGTTATTATTATAATAAAACAGTAGGGTGGTATAGATTAGCTAAAGCAGGTGTGAATAATTAGTCTCGACAGGTGACACACACGCACACACACAAACGATTAAGTTGAAAACGTGGGTGAAATCTGTTTACTTTCAAAATTGTGAATATCATTATGCTACGAGAGAGAGAGAGAGAGAGAGAGGCGGAAAAGGGGGTGAGAGATTGGTGTATCTAGAAAGGAAGAAATTTTTTAACATTCCAATTTTCAAGTACGTCACACCTTGCCTTGGAGCTTAATTGTACCCTGTAATACACACCTGTTGCCTCACTTCATTCGGTGTTGTGTCTGTTCCTCAAACCACTAATGTAGTAAAACACTTTCGTGTTATATATCGTGGATCACCTGAAGATTAGACGCCCTAGTTTATTTTACCTGAAGTTGTGGTTGGGTTAGGCTAATAATGGTAGGGGTTGATTTAACAGGCGCTATTAAACAGTTGCGACCGTATTTGCTTCTGTAGGGATTTGATTACCTGTCGAACGGGAAGGTATGCAAGAAAAAACAGTCCCTTGTATGTGTGTGTGTGTGTGTGTGTGTGTGTGTGTGTGTGTGTGTGTGTGTGTGTGTGTGTGTGTTCTTCATCTACTTAAATTTCTACTTATACTTAAATATCACCAGTACAGTAAGTGTTATTTTTAATGAACAAATGTTATATGTTATTTTGTTCTCCACCAGCTGCTGTTAAGTGTATCTAATTAAGGTAGAGTCTCTGTGTAGTTTGGGAGCCATTATTGGAAGGTTTTTCATGTATGTATGTATGTTTTAGTCACATCATATGCTTCCTTCCTCCTCCTCTACTTCCCTCCCTCCACTTCCCCATCCCTCCTCCACTCCTCCACTCCCCTCCACATCCCTCCCTCCACATCCCTCCCTCCCACTTCCCTCCCTCCCACATCCCCTCCCTCCACTTTCCCTACCTCCCACATCCCCTCCCTCCCCAACCTCCCTCCCACATCCCTCCCCTCCCCACATCCCTCCCTCCCCACATCCCTTCCTCATCCCTCCCTCCCACATCCCCTCCCACATCCCTCCCTCCACTTCCCTCCCTCCCACATCCCTCCCTCCACTTCCCTCCCACATCCCTTCCTCCCCCCTCCCTCCCCCCTCCCCTCATCCCTCCTCCCACATCCCTCCTCCTTCCCTCCCATCCCTCCCTCCCACCCCTCCCCTCCCACATCCCCTCCACCCCTCCCTCCCATCACCAGTTAAGATCTCTACTCAACTTAGGACCTCATAAGACTCCACCACTGACTCTGTCTTAAAACTTACGAGAAAAAAAAAAAAAAACTTACGATTTTTTGAAGACTGAACCAGGAGAGTAAACCACCTTCCGTACACCAGGTTAACACACAAGAAACTAAGTGGCATTTCTTCCTCGTTTCCTTCACCACTTAACCTTGTCTGTACAGGTAGGGCGGTGGGATATCGCTCTCTGATTGGCTGATGGTGTAGAGGTTGTTGAACTATATGTGGCTTGTGATTGGCTGAAGGAAAGCGATGGGGTTTTTTTTTTTCGGGTGTGTGTCGGTGGTCGAGAGGTTTGGAATAGGAGTGGTTTTAATGAAGAACTGTATTAGAATTGGGTGGGGGTAGATGAGGTGAGTGGGGGTGGATGGAGTGGTGGTAGTGTGTGTGTGTGTGTGTGTGTGTGTGTGTGTGTGTGTGTGTGTGTGTGTGTGTGGTACAGCAATTGACGATTGAGAGAGAAGAGACTAACAAAACACTTCCTTCTCAGTTGGCACCCGCATCCCCTGTATAGAAACGAGAGCTTGAAGACCTTCACCCTCACCCTTCCTCACCTCTTCTTCACTCTCCTTCACCCTTCCTCATCCTCCCTCACCCTCCCTCACCCTCCTACACTCTCCATCATCCTCCCTCATCTCCCTCACCCTCCTACACACTCCCCATCATTCTCCCCTCCCCTCCCTCACCCCTCCCCTACACTCCCATCATTCTCCCTCACCCTCCCCTCCCCACCCTCCTACACTCCCCATCATCCTCCCTCATCCTCCTCACCCTCCCTACCTCCCATCATTCTCACCCCGCCCCTCACCCTCCCCTCATTAACCCATTAACTTCACCACAATAATCGTCTACAAAATCACTTTACCATTTGGTTTTTATGATCGAATTTAATTTTTTTCACATTTTTTTATTTTCTTTTGCAATTTTTGACTGTCACTTCCGCCACAGTCGTAACAGCCTCTTACCTGTACTAGTAACGTGTTCTTACCTGTACTAGTGATTTACCTGTACTGAGTCATGTCAATAGGTGTGCGAGTCATGCCAATATTATGTGTGACGTATTGTGTGGTGATTGTGCTTGAGTTCTTGTTCGTGTTCTTGTTCGTGTTCTTATTATTATTTTCTTCTGCTTCATCATCGTTTGAGAGAGAGAGAGAGACTAACTGGTAATAAATAAATCGGAAGAAAAACTTGATCAGGTCAAAGGTGACTCTCTCTCTCTCTCTCTCTCTCTCTCTCGTTAAAATCAGTTGGTTAATTTATTTATAAAATATAATAATTTGGCTATGATTGATCTACCACGACTACTACCATTACCACCACCACTACTACTACCACCACTACTACCCATTACCACCACTACTACTACCCATTACCACCACCACTACTACCACAACAGCCTCATGACACACCACAATTTGCTAGTACGGTCCAACTACTATTTCCTGGTTAATTACGTAGGCTAGGTGAGGCTATTTGGTGTGCAGGATATGGTCTAGTGTGGCTCACAGCTGCTACTGACCACCAAAGTGTCCAGCGTCTACTACTACTACTACTACTACTACTAATAATAATAATAATAATAATGATAATAATAATAATAATAATAATAATAATAATACTATTCTTGGTGTTGTAGATAATGGAAGCCGCTGGTAGTTGGAACAGATGGTAGTTATTTGGTGAAACTCTGACCTACATTACAAATTGTTCCCGAAAATATTTGCAACAGCAGCAATAGTTTGGTTTACATTCTCTCTCTCTCTCTCTCTCTCTCTCTCTCTCTCTCTCTAACCTAACCTAACCCCCAGGTAGTGTTGAAGTGTTTAATCATAAGGTATAATAGGGTGTCTAACCTTCAGGTGATAAACATTCGTTATTTAGTTATAGTAAGCCTTAAGACCTGCCCGTCATGGTGCAACAGGGTTTCAGTAAACCTCCCAACCTGAACCATAGTCATTAAGTGTACCTGTGTGTCATTGACTGTTTCTACGTGTCATGATGGTACACGGTGTGAGCTCTGAGGTGTACTGTAGCGGACGGTGGCTAACCCTACGGCAGAGGTGGCGTGTACTGTACAGAGTTATCCACTACAACGCCACATACTAACTAACTCACTCACTCACTCACTCACTCACTCACTCACTCACTAACTCACTCACTCACTAACGCTATGTTTCCCAGTACACAGTTCTGGAGGGTCATTTTTCACCCCAAATGTCGTGGGTGAGTTTTGGTTTAGTGAGGACAAGTTCCCCGTTATGTTCTGCTCTGTCCTTCACTGACATATTTGGAAAGCGTCTTCACACCTTATTATGAATCCGGATCACGATTACTCTTATAAAAACGTTAACAGAGCTCAGGACCCGCCCGGTCTTTGTCTGTACTGTTGTAAGTTGTTTCCCAGTCAAGAGAGACCCAGATGTTTTCATTATTTTAGCTGGTATTTAGTTTATCTCTCTCTGTCTCTCTCTCTCTCTCTCTCTCTCTCTCTCTCTCTCTCTCTCTGTCATCACCACCACCACCACCACTACCTAGAGAACAATGAAATAAACTCACTATTAATCTCAGTTTAAACTCAGTCACCTCACAATAAAACACTTCAACATTGACCAAAAATTACCCACAAGCCCTAATAACAATATATTTTCCTAGTTTCACGTAATATTAAACTTTTACATATCATACAAACATTACTTTCACTCGTAAAAAAAAATTTATCTCCGTACCTTTAGGGTGAGCTTCGTGGTCTGGTTGTGAGCTGACCACAATGTTGCGTTCCTCCTGGTGGACAATTTTGACTCGCGGAAGACTAGTCAGATTTTGTCGGGGTTTTAATGCTTATTTTTTTTTTTTAGTTTTACGGTATTTTTGTATTTTTATCGTGTTTGTAAAGATGGATTAGAAGTGTGTGTGTGTGTGTGTGTGTGTGTGTGTGTGTGTGTGTGTAATAATAATAATAATAATAATAATAACGGTTTATTGAAGAGCTTGCAGCCAGAAGGCTGAAAATATACAGTTACATATTTGGGGAATGGGTTACGAATTACAAATAATATACAAGTAACATAAGTGACACAAATAAGACATATAATAACTTAGATGGGGATCAGCTCAAACTACAGTTCATTTCAACATAGTGACAGTGTAAGGAGCAGTGTTTACTGGGAGTGAATACACTGATTTATTACATGTTATTGATAATTTTTACAATGGTTGGGACTGGGCTGTTCTTATAGCGATCAGTTCGTGCATGGGCTGGATGCGGTTGTGGTGTGTGTGTGTGTGTGTGCGTGCGTGCGTGCGTGTGAGAATAAGGTCAATTATATCGTACATAACCATTTAGAGGAAGAAAAATATCTTTTCATTATAGGCGATATAACTCTATAGATTATAGTTATTGGGGGTAAAGGCGCGCGGGCACACACACACACACACATACACACACACACACACACACACACACACACACACACAGATTATTCACAATTACTGTTCCTTTTTTTATTGAGTCATTATGCTTAATTTACATAATACACAGCCTCGGGTAACGTCTGGACCACAGGTAATATAAGTGAGCGTGTGTGTGTGTGTATTACGAATGGTGAAATATCAATTGTAAATCTCATAATGTGAACTTTACCACGACCATCTCAACCAACTATATAGATAATGTGTGCTTTACTGTACTGTACATCAAGAACCAGCTGATGTACATTTCAAACCTAGTAAACACACTATAGTACATCTTCCCTAACACCCACACAACCCCATTCCGCTAACAGCTAACACCCAAGAAAGAATGTGTACTCTACGACTGCTCTTCCTACACACATACTTCCTGCTGGGGTTCCGCAAGGCAAGTGTAGAAACCCTTTATGTTTTTCTTATTGCAAGGTGATCAGGTAGTGGGGTGGGGGAGGGGGTGGTGGAGAGGTAGGCTGGAGGGAAGTAGGGGGGAGGTTGAGAGAATGAAGGAGGGAAGAAGGAGAAAGAAATGAGGGGTGGAAAGTAGGGAGAGAGAAGAGAGGGAGACACAGGTATGATCTTATCTACATGTAATCATAATCGTCTTACCCCCCCCTCCTCTCTCTCTCTCTCTCTCTCTCTCTCTCTCTCTCTCTCTCTCTCTCTCTCTCTCTCTCTAAAGGAAGGGAGTCAGCTAGGGCAGGTTCTTGATACCCTCGCTTTTTAGTCCACGCTGGATGGTAGGTGCAGTTTTGACCTTGGGTAGTGGGAAGGTGATGGTGGTAGGAGGGGTGGTGGCATAAACTTAACCACTATATTATTATATGCATATTTTCGTGTGGGTTTGTCCTTCCTGCCATCCCACATGTTGGACTATCTCACTTTTTCTCTAACTTTCTTTATTTTTTTAATAGAGAGAAGGAAGGCTGAATCGTGTCCTTAATATCACACACACACACGATGGAGAGAGAGAGAGAGAGAGAGAGATATCCCATCAGTTGACCTTGACCAGTTTGATAACCAAAACCTCTCTTGTCGCCTCCTCCTCCTTCTTCTCTTCCTCTGTCTTCCTCCTCCTTTTATTCCTCTGTCTTCCTCCTCCTCTTCCTCCTTCACTACCTTCTCTTTTCCTTCACCTCTCCCTCCTTCCTCTTCCTCTTTCATCGCCTCCCTCACTCCTTGCTTCATCCTTACCTCTCTCTCTGTCACTCCCTCCCTTCCTCCTTCCCCTCTATGTATTTCTTTCTCTCACCCCCCCCCTCTCCCTTCCTCCTCCTTTCTCTCACTCTCTCTCTCTTGGTTAGTTCCCAGGGGTGTTTATCTCGGTGGTGGGTCGCGGCTCTCACTGGTACTGTCTAGTGCTGAATTCACTGGCTTAAACACTTTTCATCACTGTTCATCACTGTTCAACACTGATCCCAATTCTTTACGAAACGAAATTTTCACTTTTGATTATGTAGATATCCCAGTGGTGAGGATGGGTCGGGGAGAGGGACTAGGGGAATGGGCCGACGTTGGCCAAGGGGGGGCAGCTGTGTAGCGGGAGCAGCGCCTGATAGGTCTTGACCCTACGGTGGTCAAGGATGTACATAGGAACATAAGAAAATAAGGAGTCTGCAATAGGCCGGTTGGCCTGTGCATGGCAGCTCCTGTCGAGAGTTACTACCACTCTCTATCATCCATGAATCTATCTAGCCTCCTTTTAAAACTTTCCAGCGTTCCAGCACTGCCATGTTTGTTCACCTGTCCACCACCCATGTAGAACCAGTTTTTCCTATTCTCCAAATTTAAACTTATCCAATAACTATGTGTGTGTGTGTGTGTGTGTGTGTGTGTGTGTGTGTGTGTGTGTGTGTGTGTGTGTGTGTGTGTGTGTGTGTGTGTGTGTGTGTGTGTGTGTGTGTGTGTGTGTGTGTGTGTGTGTGTGTGTGTGTGTGTGTGTGTGTGTGTGTGTGTGTGTGTGTGTGTGTGTGTGTTCTCTCTCTCTCTCTCAGTATACAGAAGTGTTTTTCATTACACAGTCTGGTGAGGCAGGTGCGCTGGGAGAGGTGATATGTGGATTATGGCTGACTTACAGACACACACACACACACACACACACTGCGTAAATCAACTGAGTAACGTGACCTGATTCTCATTAGCTACTTGTCAAAAGGAGTCAATCAGTGATTCTACTTCCTGAACACCTGTCCTTCGCGTCAACCCCTTATCTAGGGTTAGGTTGCCAGCTGTTTACACGATCACCTGTTGTACTGGCGGCGACAGGTGATCTATACTGTGTAACCTCCCACACCTACACTGCTCTCTCTCTCTCTCTCTCATTTTCCTCTTATTTCAGTCTCGTTCTTCCATTATTTTAGCCTCTCTCTCTCTCTCTGTCTGTCTGTGGTGAATGCTCAGACAAGTACCAGAGAGAGGCAGAGAGAGAGTGTTGCGTACAGACTACATAATACATTGACCTGTGTAAATATTAGAAAGGTCGTGTATAGACCGTGTAATATATTGTACACATGTGAGTGGACATGTGTGAGTGTGAGTTTATTAACGCCTACTGAAAGAGAAATTGACAGGGGGCTACATCGAAAGAGATAGACAGACAGACAGACAGACAGACCACCACCACCAGCCCCACCACCCTCCACCACCCCAACCACCACCCCCAACCCAACCACCAACCCACCCCACCACCACCCCCCACCACCACCCCCACCCCACCACCCCCACCACCACCCCCCAGCACCACCACCAACCCCACCACCACCAGCCCCCACCACCACCACCACCTGCCACCACCACCCCACCACCACCCCCACCACAACCAACCCCACCACCACCAATTGCACCACCCCACCACCCCCCAACCACCACACCACCCCACCACCAACCACCCCCCACCACCAACCACCTCCCCACCACCACCACCAATCTCCACCACCACCCCACCACAACCAACACCACCACCACCACCACCCCACCACCACCACCACCACCACCACCCACCACCACCACCACCACCACCCTCCCACTCCCACCACCACCCTCCCACCACCACCAATCCCACCACCACCTCACCACCACCACCACCCCACCACCACCACCACCACCACCACCCCACCACCCCCACCACCACCTCCACCACTGCTCCCCACCACCACCCCCACCACCACCACCACCACCACCCTCCCCACCGCCACCACCACCACCCTCCACCACCGCCACCACCACCACCCTCCCCACCACCACCACCACCACCTCCCACCACCACACTCCCACCACCACCACCTCCCACCAACACCTCACCTCCCACCACTCCCTCCCAGCACCACCTCACTCACCACCAGCCTCACCCCTTCCCTCCCCTCTCAGTTTTACAAGCAAAACATACTCCACTGTTGTTTGTTATTTAAGACGTAAACAAAAGTCGGGATTTGACTTCGTATTTTTTTCATACAATAAATTTTTAAACCAAATTTCCTTTTTTTTTTTTAAATATTTGTTTAGATCAGTGAGTCTGTGATTGATGCACCTCTGAGAGCCTCTTGTGTATACTCCACTTTGATTGGTTTATCTCATACACCTCCTCCAGGGACTGTTGACACACCAACCAATCACAGACTAGTAAAACAAGGGACTCATCAGACAACTTATCACATACTTAGTATAGAGAGAGATGTAAACATGACGGCCATATTTGTAGTACCATCGATAAGTTATTCAGTGTAATACATCAGTACGAGTCTGACATCACCACAAGTTTATGCTGACATGATGGATGAATATTGTCCGTTACTATACATAGGTAAAGCCATAAAACCAGTTTGGTCACTTGCCTGTGACGGGGTGTTGTCATAGATGTAACCTAATCTGACCTGACCTGATATGACCTAACCTGACCTACAGTAACACACACAGCACTACCATCACCTCCACACTATAGATCGTGTTCCTTATCATTAGCACTTTATCAATTTGTCATGATTTGTCAGTAACTACATTGCCCTTATGGATGTATGTACAGTGTGTGTGTGTGTGTGTGTGTGTGTGTGTGTGTGTGTGTGTGTGTGTGGTAATAATAATAATTAACGGTTTATTGAAAGAGCATGATAGCCGGAAAGCTGTAAATATACAGTTACATAATTGGTGGGGAGAAGGTCATACTACAGGGCATTTCAACATAGCGACAGTGCAAGGAGTAGTGTTTACTGGGAGTGAATACACTGGTTGATTACAAGTTATTGATAATTTTTACAATGGTTGGGACTGGGCTGTTCTTATAGTGATCAGTTCGTGCTTGTGTGGGCTGGATGCGGTTGTGGCGTCGAACAGCAATTCTCGGGCTAGGGATCTCAGGTGGTAGTAGGAGCCGGTGTCGAGGATGGTGCAGAAGCTTCTCACCAAATTTGCAGATGAGGTCGTGGTAATGGTCAGTGAGAGCTGAGAGGGTCAGTGTGTTGAGCGCTTCTTGATATGTGAAGTAGGAAGGGGAGAGAATAATCTTGCATGCCCTCTTCTGCACTTTTTCTAGGTGTTTACGTTGTGTGACATTTAGGGAAGAAGACCAGAGGCAGGGGAGGCATAGGTGAGCTTGGGAAGTATGAGTGTTGAGAAAACACTGAGGAGCTCGGGTGCAGGAACTCCGAGGGACTTGAGTCAACGGAGGAGGTGGAGACGGAAACTGGAGGATTTGACAACTGTATTGACGTTTGGTTTCCAATTTAGTTTGTTATCTATAGTGACGCCGAGGAGCTTAGTGGAGTCTACAACCTGGAGTGTGTTGGGGCCCAAAGTAATGGAAGGAGGTGGGACAACGTCGGAGGAGAGGTTGATGTGCATAACCATGGTCTTGGTATGGTTGATGGTGACGTGGTTGTTGGTGGCCCAGTTTTGGAGACTGTTCAATAAATCCTGAATGGCGGTATAGTCGGGAGCAGAGTTGTTGACACTGATCCCAATGGTGGAGTCGTCGACATATTCCAGCGAGCAGAAATTTCTCTTAAGTCGTCATTGATATCATAATTACCACTTCAGAGGGCCGTGGTCAACAACCCTCAGCTAGATAGATATTGATATTATATTTCAGCAAAATTGTCATATAAATTCACATTGGTTCACCATACACATAGAGACTGTTGGAATATAAACAATGTACGGAGTAGACACACACACACACACACACACACCACCGACGGGTCAGACGCACCTGGCGCTGCTCACCAGCAGCCACGTCAACTGTTATGTTGGCCCACACCAACTCCCTCCCCTGAACCCTCCTCCACCGGAATATCAACAAGTTCTCGCTAGAAGTTACTATTTCATTTGGGAAAGGAATGGAATCAGTGTTGAACAGTGCTTAAGTCAGTGAAAAACAACTCGGCAGTTGAGTCTTACCCAAGCTAACCTTCACACAGTAAGGTCCCAGGTACCCAGTGATAATTCCCCTGAGACTCCATGATAGAGAGGCCTGGGACCACACCTCAGACCACGTGGTGTCCCCATGATGCTACGACACCACGTAGTGAATGAGTTGCTACAGCATCATGTGAAATTCCTCATACCACCATCTGTGAGGGAATTACTACACCACAGCAGGCCCTTCATACACCATCTGTGCGGGAATTACTGCACCACGTCAAGCCCCTCATAACACCACCTGTGAGGGAACATAAGAACATAAGAAAATAAGGAGTCTGCAATAGGCCGGTGCATGGCAGCTCCTGTCGAGAGTTACTACCACTCTCTATCATCCATGAATCTATCTAGCCTCCTTTTATAACTTTCCAGAGTTCCAGCACTTACTACAAAGTTGCTAAGCTTGTTCCACTCGTCCACCACCCTATTTGTGAACCAGTTTCTTCCTATCTCCCTCCTAAACCTAAACTTATCCAACTTAAATCCGTTGCTCCGAGTCCTATCCTGCTCGGATATTATAAGAACTTTATCTATATCCCCTTTATTGATTCTTTTCACCCACTTAAATACTTCTATCATATCTCCCCGCACTCTTCGTCTTTCTAGGGAATACAAGTTTAGTTTCTTTAATTTATACTGATGTGGAAGTTTTCTAAGTCCCGGAATCATTTTCGTCATTCTTCGCTGCACCGACTCTAGTACTCCACGTGATGCTCCTTATAACGTGTGAGGGAGTTACTACACTACGTGTCTACTGTTCAACACCTCAGCTCACATGATCTACGTGTGTAAACATTAATCTGTATGTTCACTGTATGTTCCTTCACCTTTCTCTTATGAAGGCTTTTGTTAAACCACAAATTTATGTATTAAGTCATTTGTGTCCAATGTATATTTTCAGCCTTCGGGCTGCAAACTTTTTCAATAAACCGTTTATTATTATTATTACACACACACACACACACACACACACACACACACACACACACACACACACACCAGTCGCTACCGTATACGAATACTGTTGGGTAGGGCAGGTGTGTGTAATGATTTAGTAGGGTGAAGTGTATGTACGTATCTACAGGTAAACAGTATGCTGTACCAGTCTCTCTCTCTCTCTCTCTCTCTCTCTCTCTCTCTCTCTCGGTAGTATATATATCAGTTACATATGATCTATATTTTGGGTTGGGAGAAGCCACGCCCCATCCACCTGTACTAGAGCTACTGCGCATGCGTGAGGGCATTGTCCTCAGAATAACAGGTGAGGGGAAGCAGTGTTCAGATCTTAGTAGTGGTGGTGACGCCGAGCTGGTGACACCTAGCAGCTGTCCATCTCAGCATCCTGTCTTTAACACGGCTCTAGACACTGTATCCTGTCTTTAACACGGCTCTAGACACTGTATCCTGTCTTTAACACGGCTCTAGACACTGTATCCTGTCTTTAACACGGCTCTAGACACTGTATCCTGTCTTTAACACGGCTCTAGACACTGTATCCTGTCTTTAACACGGCTCTAGACACTGTATCCTGTCTTTAACACGGCTCTAGACACTGTATCCTATCTTTAACACGGCTCTAGACACTGTATCCTGTCTTTAACACGGCTCTAGACACTGTATCCTATCTTTAACACGGCTCTAGACACTGTATCCTGTCTTTAACACGGCTCTAGACACTGTACCCTAACACGGCTCAAGGCTTGAAGTTCAACTGCGGCAAAAATTCTAATATTAATCTTGTTTTTAGGGGAAGTTGTAAGTCGACCAGAACTTCAGGTAAGAAACTTTCCTCAGTTTTACATGAAATTTTCGACGATTTTTTTTAAAGAAATTTCAGAAAAATTTTAATGAAGTTTTAGACGAATTTTTTATGAAGTTTTAGACGAATTTTTTTTATGAAGTTTTAGAAAAAAATTTAATGAAGCTTTAGACAAATTTGGGATGAAGTTTCAGAAAAGTTGTTAAAGAAGTTTTAGATACATTTTTAATGAAGTTTAGACAATTTTTTAGACTAAGTTCCCCCAAAACAACTCAAAGCTCAAGGTGAAGTTTTGTTGTATTGGTGTGACATGAAGTTTAGTCAAGATTGCTACGTGAGACTTTCTGTGTCTGTCTGTCTGTCTGTCTGTCTCAACATCCACCAAGGGACAGAATGAAATACAGACAGACAGACAGACAGACAGACAGAACGAAGCCATCGACCTCACCACACCTGTCTATACCGACACGTGTCTGGTAATAAGAACATAAGAAAATAAGGAGTCTGCAATAGGCCTGTTGGCCTGCGCATGGCAGCTCCTGTCGAGAGTTACTACCACTCTCTATCATCCATGAATCTATCTAGCCTCATTTTGAAACTTTCCAGAGTTCCCGCACTTACTACAAAGTTGCTAAGCTTGTTCCACTCGTCCACCACCCTATTTGTGAACCAGTTTCTTCCTATCTCCCTCCTAAACCTAAACTTATCCAACTTGAATCCGTTGCTCCGAGTCCTATCCTGCTCGGATATTATAAGAACTTTATCTATATCCCCTTTATTGATTCCTTTCACCCACTTAAATACTTCTATCATATCTCCCCGCACTCTTCGTCTTTCTAGGGAATGCAAGTTAAGTTTATTTAACCTATCCTGATATGGAAGGTTTCTAAGTCCAGGAATCATTTTTGTCATTCTTCGCTGCACCTTGACAGGACACTTGGTGGGGTTCCTCAAGGAGAGAATAGGAGCCCCCTGAGACTCCTATAAGGATATCCTGACTAATTCCTGTCCTCTAAAGGTAAGATCAAATTCGTTTTAAGTTTTAATCTCAAGTTAGAAGTTTACTTACGTTTTTTATCAAATTTTTGAAAATTTTGAATATGTTAGTTTAATGTTTGTTTACTTTTCAGATTTATATTTGTGTGTATTAATGTTTCAGAATGTTTATAGATGTTTGTTTGTGTGTATTAATGTTTCAGAATGTTTATAGATGTATGTTTGTGTGTATTAATGTTTCAGAATGTTTATAGATGTTTGTTTGTGTGTATTAATGTTTCAGAATGTTTATAGATGTATGTTTGTGTGTATTAATGTTTCAGAATGTTTATATGTACTGTATATGTTTGTTTGTGTCTTGGGAAGATGTTTATATTTTAACACCAATTTCCTTCGGGATCAGTTTTTATCGAAGTCTTTTTCACTGTTGCCAATTTTCGCCCCAATTACGTATCTTTTAAGCTGAACCAATTACGAGTCATTTATGCATAATTAATTACGACCCATTTTAAGCTGAACCAATTACGAGTCATTTATGCATAATTAATTACGACCCATTTTAAGCTGAACCAATTACGAGTCATTTATGCATAATTAATTACGACCCATCTTAAGCTGAACCAATGAAGCTGAACTAATTAAGCTTTCGACTCATGGTGTTTTATTATGTCTGCTTGAAGACTTTGAGGCATCGCGCGGTGACGTCGGTCTGTCTGTTTGTTAATAAAGACATAATTTTATACAATTTACATTATTTACAGAATTGCATTATTATTTACAGATTTAATAATGATTTATTTTGTGTAAGAATTTGTGTTAGTGTTTACATACGTACATACATACATACATACCCACAACGGACGGTACTCCAGAGCATAAGTACTCCTGAGCATAGGTATTCCTGAGCATAGGTACTCCTGAGCATAGGTACTCCTGAGCATGCTGATTCTGAATCTACAGTATGGTCCCTGATTCGATTGCGGGGTAATTGGTGGCTTTAAGCCGCTTGGAATATTTTAATGATATTTTTCACGTTAATTACTCTCCAACTATGGGTTTCCGAAGTACGATGCTTGTGTGTTACCCTGGAATTAGTCAAATATTAACATTTGTTCACAGTATACCAACAGGTTGTGTTTTGGTCGTGGGTGTGTGGTAAGACCTTCTAAAGCTACTACTCAAGACACAGGTTCGATTACTTCATAAGAGTTAACTATATTATTTACCTATGAGAGTTAATTTACAGTTAATCACTACACGTGTATAAGAGATTAATTTTATCACCTCAGTTTTGTGTTGTATTGTCAGTAGAGGATATTGGATGGACTTTTGAACAGGTATATAGATGTATTATGCAGGTGTAGGTGTGCAGCTGTGTAGATATGCAGGTGTACTTAGATGTGTAATGCAGGTGTAGGTGTGCAGCTGTGTAGATATGCAGGTGTAGGTGTACAGCTGTGTGTGGTCACCTGCTAATTAGTGTTTGTGTTAATATTTCAGATGTGCTGTGGAGCTATCACGGAGAGACGGGTAATTATAGTCTATTATTATTATTATTATTATTATTATTATTATTATTATTATTATTATTTCTCCTCCTTTTTATTATCCATAATTTTTTAACGTACCGTCACTTTCCCCGTCCTTTTCTTACGTAGCGTCACTTTCCCCGTCACTTTTCCCGTCATTTTCTAACATACCGCCACTTTCCCCGTCACTTTCTTACATACCGTCACTTTCCCAGGACCCGACCACTGGCCAAAGACTTTCCCTATCTGTGGCCTGGACCGCCAGTCTCCAATTAACATCGTGACCTCTGACCTCAAAGGGAGCTTCAACTGGCTCCACTTTGGCTTCAAGAACTACGATATCACCCCAACGATGATGACCCTTATGAACAACGGACACGCAGGTAACGTGGTTCAGTGGTTGTGTGGTTGGGTTTGTGATTTAATGGGGTGGGATGAGGTTGAGAGAGAGAGGGAGAAGGTTAAATCACTATACTCAAGAAGTTAAATCACCATACTGAAGAAGCTTAATCACCATACTCAAGGGGTTAAATCACCATACTGAAAAAGTTCAAACAATCACAAATACCTTTTCAACTCTCCACAGCCCAGGTGATGATTAGCCAAGATCCGGCGCCCACAGTACAAGGCGGTGACTTGGAGGGAAAATATACCTTCCTCCAGTTTCATTTCCACTGGGGAGGTGACGATAGCAGGGGCTCAGAACACACGGTCGATGGCAAGCAGTAAGTATGTGGTGGCCCTGGGTGGAATATGTGGTGGCCCTGGGTGGAATATGTGGTGGCCCTGGGTGGAGTATGTGGGGGGACACTGGGTGGAGTATGTGGGGGACCCTGGGTGGAGTATGTGGGGAACCTGGGTGGAGTATGTGGGAATAGGTTGGGTATGTTGAGCCCTTATGCTGACTGTAATGATGTTATGGTAATTTAAATGTTCTGTAGACTAAATATATCAAGTTTACCGCATATCAACAACCACTCACACACCAGACACACACACTACACCCCCCACACACTACACCCCCCACACACTACACATTCCTATAATATCGCTTCTCATGGCAGGTACCCGGCAGAGCTACACTTGGTACACTTCAAATCGGAATACGGCAGCGTAGCAGAAGCCGTGAAACATGAAGATGGTCTGGCGGTGCTGGGAGTGCTGATTGACGTGTCTAGTGAAGATAATAATAAACTGGTGTCTCTTATTGATGGCCTTGCTAAGATACATGAACCAGGTGAGTACTGAGAGAGGAGAGAGAGGGAGGGAGGGAGGGAGGAAGGAAGATGGAAAAAGGGTCAGAGAAAGAGACAGACACAGAGAGAGAGAGAGGGAGGGAGGAAGATGGAAAAAGAGAGGAACAGGCAGACAGTAACTATTCTAGCCAGTTACTCATACTCCTTCAACACTTCCTCCTCAGAATCCCACGAAGACATCACGCCCTTCCCACTCAAGGACCTGTTACCAGACAACGTTGACGACTTCTACAGGTACGATGGGTCCCTCACTACTCCTCCTTGTAATGAGATCGTCATATGGACAGTCTTCAAGGAGCCAATCTCCATGTCATCACAACAGGTAAATTCCTTCATTAAATCACCTCAACACCTGTGTAATTACCGTTATATGAATCACCTCAACACCTGTGCAATTAGTGTTATATTAATCACCTCGACACCTGTCCAATTAGCGTTATATAATTCACCTCGACACCTGTCCAATTAGTGTTATATAATTCACCTCAACACCTGTCCAATTAGCGTTAATTTAGTGTTAAAAAATCTAACCTACATTGATAATTGCTGTTAATACATCACTTCAGTTATTGTGTATTGATACTTAATGTTAAATTTGTGTGTTAATGTTATTATGCTAATTTTACCTCCAGCTGAATGAGTTCAGGAAGTTAATTGATGAAGAAGGTGCACAGTTAATAGACAACTTCAGGCCTGTACAACCCATAGGAGACCGTATGGTAAGTAGTAGTCGTAGTAGTAGTCGTAGTAGTAGTAGTAGTAGTAGTAGTAGTAGTAGTCGTAGTAGTAGTAGTAGTAGTAGTAGTAGTAGCGGGAAAGGTGAATGAGTGGGTTAGTGAAATCCAAGCTCTGTCTGAGATTGCTAACACAGAGCCACATACGGCTTTTGCTGCATTCACCCATGGAGTCAAGCATCGCTGGAACTACCTGATGCGCACTATCCCAGATATCGGACCCCTCCTCCACCCTCTGGAAGAAGCTATCAGAGTTAATTTCATTCCCAAATTAGTGAAACACCCTCACTTAACCCCAGCAGAAAGATCATCTCATGCACTTCCATAAAGACTGGGAGGGATGGGACTAATCAGTCCAGAGGAGATTGCAGCCACCGAACATCAAAATTCACTTAAGCTCACGGCAGCCCTCACGGACCACATAATAGCCCAGAACGCAACAGGGGAGGTGGATACCAGTGAAGTAAACAAGATTCGTAGGTCCATTACGACAGAACGACAGCACTGCGTAGTAGTAGTAGTCGTAGTAGTAGTAGTTGTAATCGTAGTAGTAGTAGTCGTAGTAGTAGTAGTTGTAATCGTAGTAGTAGTAGTCGTAGTAGTAGTAGTTGTAATCGTAGTAGTAGTAGTAGTCGTAGTAGTAGTAGTAGTTGTAATCGTAGTAGTAGTCGTAGTAGTACAGTAGTAGTAGTAGTATAGTAATATTCATTTATATAAACATTTCACACCAAAATCAGCATTACATTTATAAACATCCAAATAAACATTACATATACACATTAGAAATTATCCCCAGGTATCAAAAATGTTTATCATCAACATTACCTCAACATTCTAATTAGCATACAGCCAGGTAACGAACAGGTATATAATATGAGTATTTTTCAGGTGTTTGGTGACAGCCTGACACCTCACTGGAGTTATACTGGGGAAACAGGTAAGAGGTCGATAATTATTACTGTTATCTTTGTTTCTATCTGTTTCTCTTATCTTTATTCAGTTTAGTATCTTATTTCTTGTTTGGTTATGTTTAGTTATTGTTTTTGTTTTGGTTATCGTCTTTGGTTATTGTCTGTTTATTGTCTGTCTCTCTCTCTCTCTCTCTCTCTCTCTCTCTCTCTCTCTCTCTCTTTATCTACGTTCTTCTTCCTTCTGTTTCCACCCTACCGTTTACCTCATATGTGTCTCTAACTTACACATGTGTTTGTAAGCTTATAAGGACCCATTTAATTAATACATATGTGTCTTTAATTAATCCACATGTGTCCTTATTTTACATATGTGTTCTAAATTAAAACACATATGTATCACTAACCCACATATGTGTCTCCATAGGTCCGGAGAATTGGCCGAAATTCTTCCCGATATGTGGCGGTGACTCCCAATCTCCAGTCAACATCGAGACGGCCAATGCCCAATCCACAATCTATTTGCCATTCTTATTTACTAATTACAACAAAAAAGCCGCAACAACCAGCCTCATGAATAATGGACATACTGGTACGTGATTGGTTAGTTTTTTAGGGTGCTCCTAGATCGTGATTGGTTAGTTTTGAGATTTTCCAATTCTTGGTTGTAAGAGAGAGAGAGAGAGAGAGAGAGAGAGAGAGAGAGAGAGAGAGAGAGAGAGATAGACAGACAGACAGATAGATAGATAGATAGATAGATAGATAGACAGACAGATAGACAAAGAAATACATTATAACCACTATCCCGATATCTCTCCTCCCACAGCACAAGTAAACTTCGACATGCTCGACGGTCTACCAATGCCATCAGTGATAGGAGGCGGATTACAAGGCTCTTATACTTTTCTTCAGTTTCACCTGCACTGGGGCGCTGATGATACGGTCGGCTCTGAACACACTGTCGATGGTAAAAGGTGAGTTGTGAGGGGTTGTGGGCTGCTGGCGAGTTGTGATGGGGTTGTGGGCTGCTGGCGAGTTGTGAGGGGTTGTGGCTGCTGGTGAGTTGTGAGGGGTTGTGGGCTGCTGGCGAGTTGTGATGGGGTTGTGGGCTGCTGGCGAGTTGTGAGGGGTTGTGGGCTGCTGGCGAGGTTGTGTGAGGGTTGTGGGCTGCTGGTGAGTTGTGATGGGGTTGTGGGCTGCTGGCTTGAGTTGTGATGGGGTTGTGGGCTGCTGGTGAGTTGTGAGGGTTGTGGGCTGCTGGTGAGTTGTGAGGGGGTTGTGGGCTGCTGGCGAGGTTGTGAGGGGTTGTGGGCTGCTGGCGGAGTTGTGAGGGTTGTGGGCTGCTGGCGAGGTTGTGGTAGGGTTGTGGGCTGCTGGCAGTTGTGAGGGTTGTGGGCTGCTGGTGAGTTGTGATGGGGTTGTGGGCTGCTGGTGAGTTGTGAGGGGTTTGTGGGCTGCTGGCAGAGTTGTGAGGGGTTGTGGGCTGCTGGTGAGTTGTGAGGGTTGTGGGCTGCTGGCGGTTGTGAGGGTTGTGGGCTGCTGGCGAGTTGTGAGGGGTTGTGGGCTGCTGGTGAGTTGTGTGTGAGGGTTGTGGGCTGCTGGCGAGTTGTGATGGGTTGTGGGCTGCTGGCGAGTTGTGAGGGGTTGTGGGCTGCTGGTGAGTTGTGAGGGGTTGTGGGCTGCTGGCGAGTTGTGATGGGGTTGTGAGGGGTCCTTTAGTGAATTTCATAATCACTTGAACAACTAGCCAATCAAACCCCACGTCTCATAATCATCTAGAAACACCAGCCAATCAAACCCCACGTCTCATAATCATCTAGAAACACCAGCCAATCAAACCCCACGTCTCATAATCATCTAGAAACATCAGCCAATCAAACCTCACGTCTCATAATCATCTAAGAACACTAGCCAATCACTAAAGAGGTCTCACTTCTTACAGTTACGCGGGAGAGCTACACTTGGTGCACTTCAAGACGGAGTATGGTAACGTGGCAGAGGCAATCAAACACGTGGACGGGATAGCAGTACTGGGAGTCTTCCTTGAGGCTACTGATGTGGATAATCCCAACTTATGGAGTCTTATCGAGGGTTTACCGTCCGTCATCCATGCTGGTATGTATGTATGTGTGTGGGTGTGTGTGTGTGTGTGGGTGGGTGTGTGTGTGTGTGTGTGTGTGGGTGTTGGTGTGTGGGTGTTGAGTGTGTGTGTGTGTGTGGGTGTTGGTGTGTGTGGGTGTGTGGGTGTGTGTGTGTGTGTGTGGGTGTGTGTTGTGTGTGTGTGGGTGGGTGTTGGTGTGTGTGGGTGGGTGTTGGTGTGTGTGGGTGGGTGTTGGTGTGTGTGGGTGTTGGTGTGTGTGTTGGTGGGTGTGGGTGTGTGTGTGTGTGGGTGGGTGTTGGTGTGTGTGTGGGTGGGTGTTGAATTGTGTGTGTGTGGGTGGGTGTTGGTGTGTGTGGGTGTTGGTGTGTGTGGGTGTTGGTGTGTGTGGGTGGGTGTTGGTGTGTGTGGTGGGTGTTGTTGGTGTGTGTGGGTGTTGGTGTGGGTGTTGGTGTGTGTGGGTGTTGGTGTGTGTGGGTGTTGGTGTGTGTGTGTGTGTGTGTTCACCAATTTACCACAGCCTCTCGTACACCTGACAGACACGCATACAACCATCAACAGCTTCCCTCTACTCAAATTGCTGCCTCAGAACCTACTCAAGTTCTACCGATACAGTGGCTCCCTCACCACCCCTACCTGTAATGAAATCGTCATCTGGACTGTCTTTAGAGATCCAATTACCATCTCTTCTGCTCAGGTAAGTCATTTTGTTGTTTATTTGGTAATAAAACATCGCTAAGTTGATGGCTGATTGGTTGGGTTTTCGTGGGGGAAAGGTTCTCGTCAGTGATTGGTTATTAATTTGTATATGAGTGATGATTTGTATAGTGGACGGTGATTGGCCATTAAATGTTCCTTGACTCGTGGGATAACAGTATATTTCCTAAGTTAGAGAGTGAGTGTAGATGTTACCATACACACACTCTCACCGTCTTACAGCTGGCCAAGTTGCGGATGTTGGAGGAGGAAGATGGTAAACTTATTAAGATGAACTTCAGGCCCGTCCAACCCCTGAATGGGCGCCAGGTAAGTTAACACACACACACTTTTCATCAATTTAATTCAATAATAATATCTGTATTTCTTTTATCAATCTATATTTATTCGCATTTTAATATATTCTTAATTATCCACTTGTTTATTTGTCTATTGTGTTTTGTTCTTTCAAAGACTTAACGTGTTTCTTTCTTCAAGTACAATAATGTTCTAATAATGTTAGTGACTCAGTCTTCGGTTTTCCACAGGTGTTTACCAAGCCTCTGTAGTGACAGCTGTAGCCTGAGAAATGACATCTGTTGTAGTGTGGTAGAGGTGGTGGTGGTGGTTGTGGTGGAATGTGGTAGTGATGATAGCTTGCCTTTTGATATGACACTACTATCACAACAACTGCACACCTACCCCCCCCCCCACACACCACCTACCACCTCCCCCACACACCACCTACCACCTCCCCCACCTACCCACCACTACCCCACACACCACCTGCCACCTACCCCCTACCCACCACCTACCCCCACCCACCACCTACCCCACCCACCACCTGCCCCACACCACCTACCACCCACCCACCACCTACCACCTCCCCACACCACCTACCACCTCCCCACCTACCACCACCTACCCCACCGCACCACTGCCCACCACCTACCTGCCACCACCTGCCCCTACCACCACCTACCCCCTACCCACCACCTCCCCCACACCACCTCCCCCACACACCACCTCCCCACAATACAAACGTATCACCAACACCCAGGCGACTCAAGAAACCAAGCTTTTAAGACCTGTTTGTTTATCGTCGGGACAACCAGCCTCTCTAAGTGGGATGCGCACTCTTTTTACTTTTATCCTCTTCACCACTGATCGACTCGTTAGCCGCTTGGGCAATCGGTCGTCTCTGTTATGCACTGTTGGCAAGTACTGGGCATGCACCGGCTCCACCTGTATCTGAACCTGCTCCAGTGCTTGTCAAGTCTGGTCTTGAAAAAGCACACACTTGGCAGATTATTCCAAGAGTTCACAACTCTCACTCCGAAAAAGTTACCCCCTCACAGTTTTCTGGACTTGCCGCTTCTACAACCTGAGTTGTAACCCCTTGTGGGGCGAGCGTCCGCCAGGGCACTCGACTGAGTAGTGCCCTTTGAGATGCTTATACTGTTGAGTTATACACCTCAACTAGGTCTCCCCTTGCCCTTCTGTAGTATAAGCTAGGCAAGTTCAGGCGCTCCAATCTCTCAGGGTAGCTGAGGTGCCGTAGTGCAGGCACCAGTCTGGTGGCCCTCCTTTGGACATTTTCAATAGCTCAAAGTATTTTTTCTATATAAGTTAACACTTCTTCCAAAAAAATAAATTTATCGACTGTATACAGACTATATATCCAGGGTGTTATAAAAACTTCCCCCCATTTGTAAGACCTCGAGTATATTTAGTTTGTTTTATAAGATGATAAATGATAGGCTCATAGTCTCTTTATTATCGCGTAGGTTTTTTTTTAATTTCGTTGCACAAGATCCGGAATTTCAATGATTCATACGATTTTATTCTTTGATATAGATACAAGAACGCATCAGGTAACGCCAGATACGTTCTCACATCTTCCACCACAGAAATAATATAACGTATGAATAAGGAATCCCCCCGATCATTATATAACTCGCACTTGACACTAAAGAACATTAACCTAACCCTAACTAATATAGCGTAGGATAATGTCTATTAATATAAAATACAGAATGGTTCTTACAAATATATATCAGAAGAAATACAATAGTTTTACAGGAACCAATTTTAACTTTCATAATAATAATAATAATAATAATAATAATCAACAACAACTGCAGTAACAATTACAATAATAACAACAACAACAAATAATAATAATAAATCTTAAGTCTATAATTATCAATAGGCCTATGTAAACTCAGGCCTATAGGAATTGTTTTGATTAATTAATTACTTAATTTACGTACTTGATACCTTACTTATTTCGTAGTTAGATTCGTATTTACTTATTTACTAATTTATTCATTACCTTACTATTTACGTATATATTGACTTAGTTACTGTTTTACTAATTCATTAACTTATTTATATACTTATCTACTTAGGTATTTACTTATTCATTACTTACTTATTTACCCAACTATTTACTTATTTAATTAACCACTTTGTAAACCTCATAAATTAATCATTCTGAACCCTTATGTCTATTATTAAACCTATCACCTTTATTTTAGGTCTATTATATATACTAATATGCTAATCATCTATATTAATATATTTTATTTGTATGTCTTTTTTATATATGCAAATAATAAGCGTTAATATATGGTAATAATTATGATTTCATTAATACGTAACCCGAGATTAATAACATAGTTTGTGTCAATAAACATTGGTTTGCGCGGTAAATGTTTATTGGTCTTGAATAAACAAATAAACTTACTTTAGTAACTTAGTGAGACTTTACCTATGTTCAAAATAATTAGTCTCCCCTCAAACTGACTGTCTTGTTCTTGTCTGAATCCATAGGAGTTTGTAAATCATTTATAGTCAGCTTAGAAACAATTGAATTTTGTCTTTAGTTATGAAGTGAAGTAACTTTACACTTGTGTTTACGGATAACAAAATAAAGTATTAAATAGAGATATCTTGAAGAAACGCTGCCGGCACTCGGGGAGATACGTTGAAATTAGCGCAGTGGAAGAGGTGACATAACCTCACTATTGCATTTTGTGATAAAAGCTCCAAATTTGGCCCACATGTTAACTTACATATAGTGAACAGCTCTGGATGTGGTGCCACCGCAGATTTAGCTGCAGCCATTATCCAAAATGGTCACCAACAATTACTGATATTTTACTTAATCATCCAGCTGGGTGTGATTGTATGTTGGCAGTGGAGTTTAATTCACTGCAAAAGGACTCAAACTACTAAGTGAATTATTTTATTATATTCGTATATAAATAATAGCGTAATTAGACTAATTAGTCTAATTAAACAGTATGTTACCCGTCTGATCGCTTCAATTTATGCACTAGAGTTGTTGTTGTCTGTGGTGGTGGTCAGTGTGAAAGAAGAGCTTGGTAAACCTTTTGAGGAGGAAAGCCTGGATGTGGTGGCCCTTCACACCAAGGAGATTGTCAGTCCTTCTGCAGCAGCCCAGCGTGGCCACCATAAGATACTGATGTCGTGGTTTTGGCTGTCTCAGGGGTCCAGGGACGCACCAAGAAGATGAACTGTGGTTAGCACTGGCAAGAGTTTCCATTCTCTCGCAGCTCACGAAATGGCACCATGTCTGGGATCAGAGAAGGTGCGGGCACTGCCTACAGTATGTTCCATGCTCTGACAGGGTGCGACACTGTGTCCAGTTTTTCTGGTCAAGGTAAAAAAGACTGCTTGGGCAATATGGACTGTCTACCCAGAACTGGACAGAGGCGCTGCTGAAGCTTGCTGCATCACAGGTCACAACAGAGGATGTCATGCACGTCATCGTTATCCTCCTGGATGTACAATGCAGCTTGGTGCTGGGAAGGCAGCATGGTTACAAGTGTGATGTAGGGAGAGCTGGTTGGTGTAGGTAGAAAGAGAGATCACCACGAGGTCAGGTCTTAAATAGCGGGGGTAGTTGACCTCCGTGATGTATGGCGGCGCTGGTTGACCCAGACCACGAGGCACACACCTGGGTCAGCTACTCAGGTACAAGTGTTTGTAGGGGAGAAATCCACTACACCGTATGCATCTCAAGAATCAATTATTTCATTCTTAATTTTATATAATGGCCAATTTCGCATCAAAACCCATAGGGAAGAATATTAAGGGCAAAATCCCAAACGTTTAAAGGACTGATATGTTTTTAAAAATTCCGCCTGACAGAGATTTAAAGGTTAAAGGACATGAGGGAATAAATACGGATGAATATTAACCCTAATTCAACGAAAACAATAATAACATACGGAAGACGAGGAAATATAATGAATTATTAATTTTAATGACCATTTAACGGAAAATGAAACACCAGGAGGTATTTGACAAGTTATTTTATTCTTGCCATCCATGTTTATTCACTGGGTCTGGTTCACCATCCAAATGGCGTCAATACAAGGAGAAAACAGAAACTCCAAAATATTCGTAACTTTAGATTTAAAAAGAAGTTATTCCATAAAAGAAACAAGAGGAATGGTGAGGCAGCTGTTACAAGTGTCTGGTGAAGACTGGGTTGCTGTCAAGGAGTACGTTGATAATAATGGTAAGTTGTTCTCCATCCTGTGTACTGAGAACTTTAAACTCATGTGTAACTTATTTTATGCCTTATTAGTGGGTAATGTGTGTGTATCATTTGCTGTAAATATATAAATAAGAGCAGTGGAAATAAGTGTTACTAATATTGTATGTCTTATGCCGTATTTTAGGTAACGTAACATTGATATTTTTTCTCTTCATTATGATATGTTACTACCCATGCTGAGAGGTGGTGTCTATACTCACAGCTGACTCCAACCAAAGAAACCTACCTAACTTTAACTAACCTGACCTAACCTAACCAACCAAAGAAACCTACCTAACCTGACCTAACCAACCAAAGAAACCTACCTAACTCTGACCTAACCAACCAAAGAAACCTACCTAACTTGACCTAACCAACCAAAGAAACCTACCTAACTTTAACTAACCTGACCTAACCAACCAAAGAAACCTACCTAACTTTAACTAACCTGACCTAACCAACCAAAGAAACCTACCTAACTTTAACTAACCTGACCTAACCAACCAATGAAACCTACCTAACTTTAACTAACCTGACCTGACCAACCAAAAGAAACCTACCTAACTTTAACTAACCTGACCTAACCAACCAATGAAACCTACCTAACTTTAACTAACCTGACCCAACCAACCAGAATGAAACCTACCTAACCTTAACCAACTGACCTAACCAACCAAAGAAACCTACCTAACTTTTAGAAAATGTTCACTTTTACTTTTTACTTTTATCCTCTTCGCCACTGATCGGCTTGTTAGCCGCTGGGCGATCGGTCACGACTCTTTTCCTTTATATTCTTTCACCAAAAGGTCGTGGCTCATGAAGCCTGGGCGATCGGGTCACGTCTCTGTCACGCACTGTTGGCAAATACTGGGCATGCACGGTTCTTGAATGTACCTGAACCCGCTCCAGTGTTGGTCAAGTCTTCTCTTGAAAGAGCTCACACCTGTGCCGCTACAACACTTTCTGGTAGATTGTTCCAAGAGTTTACAACCCCACCCGAAAGTTTGCCCCTCACGGTTTTTCCGGACTGCGCTTCTTCTCTTGAGCTGTGACCCCTTGGGGCGGCGCCGCCAGCCCAAGTAAGGACACTCAACTGAGTAGTGCCCCTGAGATGCTTATAAACCTCAACTAGGTCCCCCTTGCCCGTCCTGTAGTATAAGCTAGGCAAGTTCAGGCGCCAATCTCGTGAGGGTAGCTGAGATGCCGAAGTGCAGGCACCACAGCTTGGTGGCCCTCCTTGGAACATTTTCAACCAACTGACAGTCCCTAGCATATCTCGGGGACCAGATGGGGTGACAGTACTCAGATGGGGAAGCACTTCACCCTGAAGATCGTCACGAGGGACGGACCGCCTAGATATCTGAACGACCTTCTTATAAGACCCAATAATTTATTTGCCTGATTTCCTTCTTCCACAATGGCCCGAGAACTTCAGCTCATTGTCAACATACACACCTAGGTCCTTCTCACACACAGTCTCCAACTAGTACATTTTCTATCCCGTTGGGACATGGCGGTACGCCCTACCGTTGGTACGCAGGTGCATCCTCTACACTGTGACATTGAATCTCAGCAGCCATTCCTTTCACCATTCCTAGCCCACAGAGGTCCTTCTGCAGCTCTTCACAGTCCGCTTGGTTCTTAATTTCGAAATAATGGCGTCATCGGCAAACATTTGTATGGAGGAGTGTACAACGTCAGGCATATCATTTATGAAACAAACAAACAACAGCGGGCCCAATACACTACCCTGCGGTACCTTCTACTTGTTACAGGTACAGATGACGATTTCGTGCCATTAATCACCACACATTGCTTGCGGTCATGTAGAAAGTCTTCTATCCACGCTAGGACATTTCCCAATTTCGCATCTTCCAGTTTGATTTTCAGCCTTTCGGGGGGTACACTGGTCGAAAGCCTTGGCAAAATCTAGGTAAATATTGTCGATATTACCACCCGGTTCTAGAATATGGGTCCAAATATCCAATACCTTGACAATTGTGTCACAAGAGCGCCCGCATAAACCGTGTTGGCAATCTTTACAAGGTTGTTTCTGTAGTAGATGTTCCATCGCTGCATCTCTGATAATACTCAAGTACTTTACATATTATGCTGGTCAGGCTCACCGGTCTATAGTTGTTCGTGGAG
>NW_024728054.1:0-2500 GCF_018991925.1 Homarus americanus
ATCACCATCTTGTAAAGTTTATGGAGGAATGTGCAGCAATTTATATTGAGTTGATAATGATTGTTGATGACACTATAGCGAGTCTTATAGTAATTTCAACTGTGTATTAGACTTTTATAACCTCTTTTCTAAGCTTCACATAATCATAACACTTATAAGACTCTAGTACTTAACATCAACATAATATTAACACATCAAAACATATATCCCTTGTCTTTCATCATTTAATTCACTGTGTATATATATCACAATAGTAGATTCCTTCCCCGTATATAACCTCTACAACCACAAGACAACCATAACACAAACAACACTAAACAACACTATACAATCACAAAACCTACCATCAACAACACAATAACACTATATAACCACAACACCAATAACACGAAACAACACCAAACAACCACCATCAGCAACACAACCACAAAACCACTGCAATAGTCAGAGTTAACAGGGCTCTGGCGGTAGAGATAGACTATGAATTACAGGATGACAACCCTTTATCCGAAATTCCGAAAACCAAAAGCTCTAAAAACCGAGATTTTGTGGAGCATTTGTTATTTATTTATTTATTTTTTACAGGGATTATTAGCCCAGCCAGGCACAGATCACCCAGCCCACATCGGGGCCTGGGGGCAAAAAATGCTCAACAGTAATAATAATTATTCATAGTAAATAAAATTTTTAATAATTATACGCAAAATAAATAATAATAATGATTACAATAATAATAATAATAATAAAATATAATAATAAAATTAATAATAATAATAATAAAATATAATAATAAAATTAATAATAATAATAATAATAAAATAATAATGATTACAATAATAATAATAATAATAAAATATGATAATAAAATTAATAATAATAATAATAACAATAATACTGTAATAATAAAATAATAATACAGTAAAGAAATACAAGAATGAAAAAAAGATCAAAAGTGAGAAACACGACCTAAACCTATGAATTATTATTATTATTATAATTTTTATTATATTTTAGACCCCCAGGCCCCAATGTGGGTCAGTGATCTATGCTCGGGTGGGCTAATACACATAAAAAAAAAAAACCTAACCATTCTGAAAACCGAAAAATTCCGAAAACCGAAATGCCTCTGGTCCCAAGGATTTCGGATAAAGGATTGTCAACCTGTATAAACTGTTGTCGAGACTGATTAAGGACACGAACTGGTGGTGAATGTTAAGTATACTGAGCCAAGGTCCTAGTTTAATGATCATGAACTGTTGTAGTCAGAAAGAGAGAGAGAGAGAGAGAAACAGGAATAAGAGTATTATATCATGTCCTCTTATTTCTTTGACATTTATTAATTTTGTTTTTGCTTTTACGTTTATTCTCCACTTTTAAGTTATCCGCCCATCATCAGGTTCTTTCATCAATCCACATTCTTCCTTTATCCTTCTACATCAACTCCACATTATTCCCAACGTAACGGTTTTTTTTTTTACTAATTTTCCATTTTGACAAAAAAATATCCTCACATAATGGTAAAAGTTATCTTCAGTTCACGTTGATATAAAAATGTAATAGAAAATTAGTTGCTTTTATTTTTTTACGTAACTGTAATTTTACCTCCTATAAATTTGTGAAGATAAACAACAGACATAGTGAGCTGTCTCTAACTGCTCCACGTAATGTACAATCCCCTTCACTAGTGCATTGACAGGGGCTCTTCATATAACCATTCCACTGTAAGGGCGGAAACGATCTTCCTGCTGGTTACCTCTGCTAACTCCCTCGTTTGCTGGTGCGGACGACACTTGGAGCGGTAGGACAGAGGTGAGAACGGCAGCGTCTATCTGGGTCACGGGCAGATTCACCCCAGCCGCCATACAGTCACTATCTAGCTACCCCGCTGTTCGTCAAATTCTGGCTGTGATCTCATCATAGGTCCTGGACTCATGGGCTGTGTTCCCAGACCTTCACCTATCGACTGTCAATTCTCTGGTCATCTACCACTACCGCATACCACGACCATCAGTTCATCTCATTCCGTCTGTGCCCCGGTGTTCTCCTGCCATTTCAAGACGTCGCTCGAGTGTGGAGTTGAATGGATGCTTCCCTACCCCGAGTGTGGATCACAGTGTTCCAGAACCTTCCCCCAGGGCCACTGCCGTAGTAAATATCTGTTCATTGTTTGATTCTATCAGTTGTTGACTCCCATTAATTGTTTGATTCTATTAATTGCTGACTCCCATTAATTGTTTGCTCCGTTTTATTGTTTGCTTCCATTAATTGTTTGACTCCATTAACTGTTGACTTGACTTAATTGTTTGACTCCCGTAATTGTTATTTGATGTTTGTTGAGTGGTGTCAGAGTTTTGTGTTATATTTTTATAGTAAAGAGATGTCAATCTCAAACGGTTGTTTGTTATTCCTCAGAAAACCGTGGTCCTTGACTTTCCTTTATTAAGATCCTGATTAGTCTGGTAAGGGATTTCTAGCCCCAAAGTCAGGCCTTTACATCCAC
>NW_024728054.1:7500-12172 GCF_018991925.1 Homarus americanus
ATATATATATATATATATATATATTTATATATATATTTATATATATATATTTATATGTAATGAGACAAAATCTCACATGAAGAGGGAAGCTAGGAGTTTATAGTAGTAGAGCATTATAGTGAGAGGAAATGGTAGCGTGTCTCGAGGGTGTGATGTCAACACTGTATATTAACACAAGCACAGTACAAGTGTAGTATATAAAACACCAATGGGTGTTACAGCTTTATTTTACTAGTTTAATGGGGGGGTTCGTACACAATTTATGATAGACTATGGTATTCTCGTATAACCTAACCACACAATTAGAATGGGCACTTCACTAATCGATCGTTGGGGAGGTTCGGGATCACCGCACTTCTACCGTCTACACAGCCAGCACTTACTGTTACACGTTGAGTTGACAGCACTCTGTCGATGGACCCGGCTGAGACTTCGTTACACTTAGTGGCGGGCTTCTCTCGAGCGGGACTGGGGACGTGGTAGCTGGCCCTTCTTGGTTACAAGACACACTCTCGTGAGGGAGGGCTAGGACGTCCTATATATATTGGAAGACCAGCCGTCAGGTTGAGCTGATCGGGGAGGGGGGGGGCCGCGATGGGTCTCCTTACATTTGCCCTCGCTAATGTAGGGTCAGGTCTGGACTTTCTCAGAGAATATAAGTTGTATATTCTGGAGAAATCTTCAGATGGGGCCGTGTGACATGAGAGGCCCTGGTTGATTTGTGGCCCCTTGACTTGGGCTCGAGGGTTACATTTGACCTGGCTAATGTGAGGTCAGGTCTGGACTTCTTCTGCGGTGTAGGTTATTGTGTATATTGGGAGAGAGTCAGCCGGTGCCTTCTTACATGTTTGTTGGGGCCGTGTGACATGGGAGGGGAGCCAGTTGATTTGTAACTCCTTGAGTGGTTGCGAGGGGTACCCTTACATTTGTAGTTGGACACCATTTTGGGATAATAATTTTACTTTTGTATTGTGAGTCACTGTGATATTTCGTGTGTGTGTGTGTGTACGAGCATGAGTATATAATTATGTGCACGACTGACTGTATTGAATGTATACCTGTATAGTATATTATGAACGTATATGAATGAATAGATATCAATAAACACCATTCATTCTCTTAGCTTATACAACGTCCCAATATTTCTACAATTAAGATTAAATTAGGCCTCAAACTCTGCCACATTCAACATAAACAAAGGTAAAATTGATGACTGCTTCAGCTACCTTTGTTTGTGTACCTGTGTGTTCCTCTTTCATGTGTAAATGTTCCATGTCCGCTGCAAAGAACTAAGGACGGCCAAAGACATCTAGGCGCAGTAATTGGCAATATGGACTTCAAGACCGAGTATGTAGCGGGAAAGATGAATGAGTGGTTTAGTGAAATCCAAGCTCTGTCTGAGATTGCTAACACAGAGCCACATGCGGCTTTTACTGCATTCACCCATGGAGTCAAGCATCGTTGGAACTACCTGATGCGTACTATCCCAGATATGGGACCCCTCCTCCACCCTCTGGAAGAAGCTATCAGTGTCAAGTTCACTCCCAAATTAGTGAAACACACTCACTTAACCCCAGCAGAAAGAGCACTTCTTGCACTTCCATCAAGACTGGGAGGGATGGGACTAACCAATCCAGAGGAGATTGCAGCCACCGAACATCAAAATTCACTTAAGCTCAAAGCAACCCTCACGGACCACATAATAGCCCAGAAAGCATCAGGGGAGGTCGATACCAGTGAAGTAAACGAGATTCGTAGGTCCATTACGACAGATCGACAGCACTGCCAAATGATAAGTTGCAGCAACTGTTGCTGCAGGTTCCAGAAAATTTGAAAAAAAGGTAGCTATAGCGCAGGAGGTGGGAGCCTCGAACTGGTTAACTATGTTACCGATAAGGGCAAATGGTTTCAGTCTTAACAAACAAGAATTTACAGATGCCATTGCTCTAAGGTACGGTCGGCCAGTAGGTTTGCCCTCCCAATGCGTGTGTGGCTCTTCCTATGATGGCGATCACGCCATGGTGTGCAAGAAAGGGGGCTTCATATGCATGAGGCATGACGAACTAAGGGACCTTACAGGAAATATGTTGAAGGAAATCTGCCGGGATGTCATGGCAGAACCGATCCTCCTTCCGTTGGATGATGAGATCTTCCAACACAGGACTTCAAACACATCTAAAGAAGCCCGTGTTGACGTCAGTGCTCGAGGATTCTGGACGCGGGGACAACGAGCTTTCTTCGACATCAGGATTTTTTATCCCATGGCCGCATGTCACCGTAACCTAGCTCTCGATGCTGCACATAGGAGGAACGAGAACGACAAGATAAGGGCATATGGGGAGAGAATCCAAAACGTTGATCAAGGCAGCTTCACTCCTCTAGTGTTCACAGCCTCTGGTGGGATGGGACTAAGTGCAAGATGTTGCTACGCCAGACTCGCGGAGGTGATCTCCGAACAGAAGCAGCAGTCCAGAAGTTATGTTACAGCCTGGATGAGATGTCGACTGTCTTTCTCTCTCCTTCGGTCGGCTTTGCTCTGCCTCAGGGAAACGAGAGCTTCTGCCCCAATTCCGACAACTGCTGCAGATATCGACTATGAGGCTACTGTCACTGAATGCCGCATAGATCTGCGGCTCAACTAATTTAACACAGATAGGATAGCTACATATGTAATAGGATATTTAATATTAAGGTAATTAAATGGTGGCGAAGGTGTGGCTATTGGGGGAGGCTGGAGGCCACGTAAAAAAAAATAGTAGTAGTAGTAGACGTAGTAGTAGTGTTATTATCATTATTACTATTAATATTATTTTTTATTATTTTGTTTTCTATTATTATTATAAGAAAAGTGGTTTGTAAGAAGAAAACAAGTAGAATACGATTAATTATGAGATAAGGGAAGGAGGAGAGGTAAGGGGAGTTGAGAAGGAGTGGGTACAGAGGGTGAGGAAAAGGGAAGGATGGAGAGGGAGGATGAGGAGAATCGAAAGAGGGAGACAAGATGAAGAGGAGAGAATAACTCTCTTTGAACTTGGGCCTCTCATCTTGGTGTTGATAAAAATGTTTGGATGGGTGAAACGAGACTCTTTTTCTTTAATTAGACACACACACACGTACGTACGTCATTGTTTCACTACAACACAATCTTACCATAAAGTTTTAAGGAATTTGTTTTTTCATCCTCAATTATATTTTTGTCAATTTGTCTTTATGCATGTGTGTGTGTGTGTGTGTAACAGAACAAACGCGTTAATATGTAAACAGGCTCTACTTTGGGGATTCCACATAATGTAAATATTCAACTTTGGATAATTTTTGCAAAAACATTACACAATTCAAACATTCTGGCATATCCTTGGAGATGTACAGATAATTTGACATTTTCATTCTCCCTGAAGGTTTTTCTAGGGCAGCCAAAATATCTATATGAATCTACTATATGACTGAGAAGTGAGACAATACGGGGGTCACTCTCTGGGGTGACCATATTGTGTTGTGTTTGTGAGGAAGTGAAGTGATTTATATCTTGTTTCCTAAGAGTAAGGAACTTTAACTCGTCTTACTCTGAAGGAATGAGGCAAATTATCTCGCTTCTCTTCGGTAGTGAGGCAAATTATCTCAATTTATGTTGAGAAGTGAGGTACATATGAGTCCCGTTTGTACTAGGTGTCCGATGTTTCTTACTCGTATAATATATTTGAAACTAATTTACAATCTGTTATTAACAAATTCTAATCAAACAATTCCCTCATAATGCATAAAGAATATTTTTTAATGGTTCAATGTATTATTACCAAAGTATCGAGAAAGTCAATATAGAATTTCTCTACCATGAAGTACTGTAAGGTGATGTCTCGGGTTCCTCACAGTTATGTTATGATGCCAATTACTATGAAACTGTAGAAGATACGAGTCAGAGTTTAGGTAATGATTCATTGTTGGTCTTGTGTTAAATATCAGTACGAGATTAATTAATTACATATAGTTTACTTTATTGGTATTCACTTTGGATATTTTACAGGTGGAAACATATATTTCTTCTTTCACCATTATATACGGTTGGTTACAGTGTGTGTGTGTGTAAAAGAGAGAGAGAGAGAGAGAGAGAGATCACAAACATGACACACCTGACACACGAAATAATGACAGTGACACACGGACTAACTGACGTATTGAAACAGACACACAGTGTCATTTAGGCTGAAAACGGACTTACTCACAAATGGACACAATGGCACACGGACACAGAAAGAACTAAATTAACATATAGTAACCCTGAGACATAGACACATGGACACAGACATACAGTAGTGGTTAATCCGTTGAGAGATGGTGAAATGACTCTGTCTGTCTGTCTGTGACAAGAATGAGCTCAGCGTCATCTTGATGTCTGTCATTTCTGCCAATCTTCCGTGCCTGTCTGTCTGTCTCTCTCTCTGTCCGTTTGCCTGCCCCGCCTAGCCCTGCCTGCTTGCTTGCCTGTGTGAAGTCGTAAGTCTTGTTAGCTCTACAAGTCTTCCACTTTAAATTCAATTCTGATGAAACTTGGCAGGAATGTACTTGTGCGCGAGATGGCGGATGTAATTGTTTTTCCTCGCCGCATGTGTGGGCGATCTCTGTGCGTTCATTTGTCCTTGCATCCGTCTGTGCGTTCATTCGTCTTTGCATCCGT
>NW_024728055.1:0-17588 GCF_018991925.1 Homarus americanus
CCCAGATTTCACTCAGGAGTTTATATTTGAAACAGATGCAAGTTTTCGTGGGCTAGGTGCGGTGCTGTCCCAGCGGAAGGATGGCAGGTTGCATCCGGTGTGCTATGCGAGTCGGGGCCTGAGGAAATCAGAACGTAACATGAACAACTATAGTTCTCGTAAGTTAGAGATGTTAGCACTCAAATGGGCAGTAGTGGATAAATTCAGGGATTATTTGGCAGGGAAACATTTCACAGTCTATACAGATAACAACCCACTCAGTCACCGCGAGAAGGCTAAACTAGGTGCCGTGGAAAGTAGGTGGAATGCGGATCTCGAGCAGTTTAACTTTACTATAGATTACAAGCCGGGGAAGAACAACATTGTGGCGGATACTCTATCTAGAATCCCGGCGGAACAGGAAGAAGATAGTGAAGAAGAGTATACAGCGATGCATGTACAAGAGGAGAATGGGGCAGGAAGGAAGTAACTGTGGACGATGGATGGGCTGCGTAAGGAGCAAGAAGGCATGGACTACATATGACAAAACTGCGAAGATGGTTGGTGGGAGAGCTGCCGGAGGATGAGGTACAGGTAGAGCTCCAAAATGATGATTTCCGCAAGATGTACCGAGCTAGGAAATCCCTGATCGTAAGAGAATAGGTTGTCTGGCATAGAAGACCCGAAGGGAAGAATCTATGGAGGGAGGTGCCAGTGTTATCTCCAAACTTGCAGGAGGCTTTGACTAGAGCCTGCCACGACGAGTTTGGGCATCAGGGGCGAGATCGCACCCTGTCGCTGGTGCAGGAGCGAGGTTTCTGGCCAGGCATGGGAGAAACAGTGCGAGACTACATAGCCAGCTGCGAGAGGTGTGGAGTAGCAAAAGATGAAGTGCCGAAACCCCAACTGCATTTAGGGACGATTGAAGCTGCCAAACCATTAGAGACACTGGCCGCGGATTTCACCTTGCTGGACAAGCGGCAAGGATTGGAGAGTGTCCTGATAATGGTTGACGTATACAGTCGTTACACTTGGGCCTTTCCCACCAAAGACCAGAAAGCCTCGACGATTGCAAAGATCCTGGTGAATCGGATCTTCCTGGCAGTGGGTGCACCTGAGCGACTGTTGACCGACCAGGGAAGGAATTTTGGCAGTGCATTGGTCCGACAAACTTGTGCCACCTTTGGGGTGAAGAAAATAAGGACGTCAGCATATCACCCACAGGGAAATGGTATGGCGGAACGGTTCAATCGAACCCTGCACGGTCTGCTGGCCACTCTCGAGGAAGAGGAAAAGAATAGGTGGCCAGAGCATCTGCAGGCAGTGGTGTCACAATATAACGCGACTCCGCATGCCACGACAGGGTTTTCCCCATTCCTGTTGTTTTACAGGAGAGAACCAAACCTGCCGTTTGACCTTAGGCCGGAAGTAGACCCAGAGCCGGTAGATGAGTGGGTGATGGTGATTAGAGACCGGCAACGAAGATTGCAGGAAGCATTGGAGATCAATGTTCGGAGACGTAAGGAAATAAACAGAAGGAAAAGAGAAGAGAAAGCCCACGAGAGTAGCTGGGAAGTGGGCCAGGAGGTTTTGCTGAGGAACAATGTAAAAATAGGCCGGTGTAAGCTGCAAAACCATTGGTTTGATACGAGATGGCACATTGTTGAGGTCCTAAATCCAAGGGCTGGGTTATATCGCATTGAGCCCAGTGGGGGAGAAGACCTGGAAGCGAGAGTGGAAAACCGGAGCAACTTGAAGGCTGCTCCAACCCTAAGGCATCCGGGAGACCCAGCGATGGATGAATCTGAAGATGAAGACGAGGAGCCCCCACCCCAGATGAGCAAGATGAAGAGAAGTAGTTCAGAGAGGTCGATCGAGCCTCCAACTGAAAGACGAAGCCGACAAATTACAGTTTAGGGTGCATGGTAATGAGAAAGGCAGGTTGTAGAGGGTGAGTTGGAGGAGTTGTGAGTAGGGTAGAGGGGATTGGAGAGATGGTTAGGTCAGAGATGTGCGTTGAGTAGTGGTTGCTGTCACGAGCGGGATTGAGTTGCTGTCATGAGCGGGATTGAGAGTACGGTTGTAATGTCCAGGGCCTCACTAATATGGACTGGTACATTGTCAGAGGGTTGGTCTGCCGGCATGAGGTTCGGAGACGTGGACTGAGTATTGTTTTGACACTGGTTCCTCTTAGTTCAAGGGCCAGGCAAAGGAGAGCATGTTGAGATGGACTGAGTATTGTTTTGACACTGGTTCTCTTAGTTCAAGGGCCAGGCAAAGGAGAGCATGTTTGTTTTGGGCTGGTATTAATTTTGACATTGGTTCTCTAGTTAAGGGCCAGGCAAAAGGGGAGCGTGATGTTCTGGTTGGTTTTGAGTTGGGCTAGGAAGAAATGGAGTTGTTGGCTGCGAGTGGAATAGTACAGAGTTGAAGGTGGGTTCTAAGTTGTTCTCTCAGCACATGAGGGCAGTGCTGTTTTCTTTTAGGGGGGTCGAGTGTTAGCGGGAGAGAAAAGGAGAGAAGAGAAGACAAATGCTGCATTTAGCACGTTAAAGGGGTAAGATGCAGTTTCTTAGAACAATTTTTTAGGGGGGGGTCGTATGCATGTTTTCTCAGCACATGAGGACAGTGCTGTCTTTTTTTTAGGGGGGTCGATTGTAATATTCAGAAATTTCAGAGTAATTTCGAATGCCCCGCCATTGGCGATACTGAGCGTTCAAGGTCGTTGGAGGGAAGAGAGCGCTCCCTGCACATAGCGAGAGGTTGTGGAACTAGGCCTATATGATATTAAATGTAATTTGCCGAATTAATACTGATGCGATTCAGGAAGTTAAGGGACTATTATTGAATTTGAAATTATTATAGATCGTTTATCAGTCTGAATAATGTTACGGGTGTCCCAAGGAGTTATTAGTTAGGCGGAAAATATGTCACGTAGGCCTAAGCTAACGCCTTGAGAGGACACGAGGCGGGCTCTCTCTCAGTCACGAGGAGCATTCAGACAAACAAGACGTCCCTGCGCGTCCGTCACAGAAATAATCACGTGGCCTAGTCACCTGTGCTGCGCTATTGCAGTATATCAAGTAAGTCTCATTCAATCTCAGACAGGGTTTAGATAGGGCAGTGATAAAGTAAACTAGAGCTAACAGTGAGTTCATTTCAGGGTTTCCGCCAGAACCCACTTGACCGGAGTTGACCGGAGTTGACCGGAGTTTGACTGCGAGAGATTGACTGCCGTCTGAGACTGCCGTTGATGATTGAGGGTGGCGATTGTCGCCATTGGACCGATCAGTGTAGGCCTGTCACAGGTTTAGCGGGGTATCAAAGGATCTCTTGAGGGAATCTAGCCGTCTGGGTGCCCAGCTGACGACGGGTCGATCGTTGGGGCATCAGCTCTCCTCTACCTCGGCTCACAACCCCACATGTCTCAAGCAGCTTAGTGAAACCCTCTTGCTAACGGGAAGCTAAAGCTTCTCTCAACTGTACAAGGTCTGATTGGCTCACTCCCTTCCGCTTTATGGATGTACTGGGGGTAAAGTGAGGCCAGCTGATTGATACAGGGTCGCACACTGAGACCATGAGTCTAGGGGATACCTAGAGGAACATTTTATCTCCCTTATTACGGGTGTATGTTGAGTGGGTGGAGCATGGTTCACGGGTATTGGTGGACCCAGTAACAAACCAATAATAGTGACAATATAGTATTGTTTTTTGAATGTTTGTGTCACCAAGTGGAACCAGAGTGATACTGTGATTCGATTCTTTTAATGCATCTAATTTTTCTTCATAATTCCGATCTCAGGTATAACCTTTGTTCCCCAGAGTAGTGGTTAAGTTATATATATATATATATATATATATATATATATATATATATATATATATATATATATATATATATATATATATATATATATATATATATATATATATATATATATATATATATATTATATGTACAATGCAGTGCTAGGGAGTTGCTGTGTGGTAAGGAACTTGCTGAGAGGAGGTCTTGTTTGTTTGAGAGCATTGAGTAGAATGACCTTCACTTGACTTGACATCTGTAGATATGGTAGAGGGGCTATTGCCTGTAATGCTGAGTGGGAGGACAGGGAAGTACTTTGGTGGCAATTTGGGGGAGGGAGGGACTGGTTTAGGATCAAGAAAAAAGAGGGAAGAAAATTGAAGGAAAGTAAGAGATTGACAGGTTATAATAATTATACTACAGTAGAATGTCGATTTAAAGCGATTCAATTTAAGATTATTGATTTAAAGCGACACCCACAATTAAGGACAATGTTTTAATTTAAAGCAAATCTTTCCTATTTTGTGAGAGTCAATCTGGTGCATCATATTTTAAAATTTGCGCCTAATGTTTCTCTGGGCATGCTACACTGTCCTAGGGGCAAAGCTGTACTGTACATGTACTCAAAATAATGCACTAAATGATAACTAAAAGTTTTGTCTCGTGCAAACTATACCATGATTATATTCAAATTTATCACTATCTTATAAGAATTCCAGCAATGTAAATTATATTCTCCCCAGTCACTTCTGTGACATTTTATAAAAACAAAGCAAAAAACTCAATCTAAAGGACATAAATAAACAAAGTAAATGTCACCAGACTTGCCTCCCCAACTGTCAAACATGTCACTGTCACCTCCCTCCTTCCCTCCTCCTCCCCCCCCCCACCCACTCTTCCCAGCTAGGGTTTGGTGGTTGTAGGCTTACAGTTTTTATCTTATATAATATCACAGACTAAAGTTAGCAGAATATAATTTGCATTGCTAGAATCCTTGCAAGACAGCGGATAATTTGAATATATACGTCATATATTTTGCACAAGAGATAAAAATTTTAGCCCTTTGTAATAAAATTAATTAGAACATGTAGGTTCAGTGACATTTTATAAGAGAAAAACTTAGTCACTCTTAAGGACAGATAAATAAATAAGCGCTAGATCTTGGCATCAACTGTCAAACATATCCCCTCACCTCCCCCCCCCCCATCTTCCCATCAGCTGATCGCCAGTAAACTGACCATTTAACGTCCCTTAATTTTAGCTGTGTTGGTTTATGAGTGTTTGTTTTAACATAACACTACAATAAACAATGTTTTGTTTATTCTAGGAGATGGGCAGAGGTGCATCTGGGTAGACTCTCAATCTTTTTGGTATTTTGTGTTTCTCTCAGGTACCAAACTAAATTATTTCATTGAAACAACACTTCAATTAGTGCGTATCTCGTGTTATATCGACGCTATTCTGTACTGTAAATTTAAATTTAACCTCGTTCGTAGCAGACGTTCGTAAGTCGGAAGTTCGTAACTCAGGGACCCCCTGTATATAAACCATGCATTTATCTATGATGACATAACAAGAAACATTGTATCATTACTAGAGTGAATGAAATAATACTGTATTCCCCAAAACAACAACTGATAACTCTCGGGCACCTGTGTCCCACTCGCTGATGCCTTGGTCCCTTGAAATTTTGCGGACATGTCATCAGAGGACAAATTTCGTTCTACTTTTTTTTTATTTTTGAATTATTTTTAATTTTGGAATACATTTAAGATGTTGTATTAATATGAGTGAATTTGAAGTGATACCTCCTAGGTTTTTGTAATCATTTATTCACAGATGTCTTATGTACAGCAGTACAGCGTGATACAGATGGCTGACGCAGGTGCAATGAGGCAGGGACCGTGTACGACCGAATGAGATAAATGATAACAAAAACCTACGGTGTTTCACTTCAAATTCACTCATATTAATACAACATCTTAAATGTATTGTAACATGGGAACTATGCAGAATCTGACATTTTCCCATAGGGACATTGTGGTTTAGAATTATCAGGGGATTTCACCCTCCAATTTAATGTACTTTTTGCTGAATCACCCTATATAGGCCTCCATATGATGTTCCTTAATATAATGTTCCTGAGTTAACAGCACGTTCATCTGTCCATCATATACAGTAGATGACTAGTATATTTTTTGAAGAAGGTGCCCAACACCAACTAATGCGGTTTGACTAAATGTCATTTATACAGTGGACAGGAGTTCATTAAAAGTACAGGAATAAAAAAATATTTGATTTTGGCCCTTGTACATCACTTCAGCAGGGACATGAAGGTCAAAATTTGTATAAAGGAAGGGTGGCTTGACATTAGATGTCAGTATTCCTTTTAACAAAGATCTATTATTTTTTTCCTTCAGATTTTCAAATCTTCTTTGATTACTGTATTATGAATAATATAAGATATTCTTCACAGGGTGATGTGGTATATGCTTACTATGGTCGAGAACAAGACTTTGACTTCTTGGCAAAGTCGGGAATTAATATATCCAGCAAGATTGTCCTCGCACGTTATGGCAAGATCTTCAGAGCTAACATTGTAAGTAAAATTTCTTCTCTTCTGAGGTTGTATCTGAAGATTGCATATGACACCTTACACACACAAACACACACACACACACACACACACACATATATATATATATATATATATATACAGTGAAACCTCGCTTTACGCGGTCAATTGAACCCTTGGAGGCCCGCTAAAGCGGGAAACACGTAAAGTGAACAACAGAACATATGGGATTAATTGAAATAGTGACTGGGCCGACCCCCAAACTCCACTTTTTCAGACACAATACCTATGTTGTAGTAAAAATAACTTCTTAATTCTATGATGGTATGCTCACACAATTAATAATTAAGAGAAACTGTTACGCCATCTCTTAATTTCTTCAATATCCAGGTTCTAGGCGTAACCAAACAAAAAAGTGAAGTAAATTAAAAGGGAAAATAAAATAAAGTTAACCTTTAAGAATTTAATAAAATTAAATATTAACACAATAAAGAGCCTCGTAGGCTGTCACAACAAATTGATTCACTATCGAAACTTTAAGGACACAAATGATACTAAACATTGAAACATCAAAAGAATAAAGATAAAGCATTGGATTACGTTAACACTGCATAAACATATAAAATAACTAACACTGAAATTAACTAACGTGAAACAACACTGAATTACTTAAATGTAACTAAACAAGCACTGATGGACACATAAGAGACATAAATAGGTACTCACATAGATATACCACATTGGTGGTGACAGGAACAACAGAAATAAAATGAAGTATAAGTAACAGGTGATAAGTGTCACTCAAAAGAACGTGAATATATATATATATATATATATATATATATATATATATATATATATATATATATATATATATATATATATATATATATATATATATATATATATATATATATATATATATATATATATATATATATATATATATATATATATATATATATATATATTGTATAGGAATTTTCACTGACGCGTCAATTGAACTCATTTAAGGTTCAGAAGTGAGAAAACGCCAGAACTGAACAACATAACATGGGATTAATTGAAATAGAGACCGGGCCGACCCCCAAACTCCACTTTTTCCTGACACAATACGTATGTTTTACTAAAAATAACATCTTAACTTTATGATGGTATTCACACACACATAATATAGAAGGGAACAATCAATAAGAGAATAATATACTGAAGGTTAGGTTAGAAAAAAACAAGGTTGGGGTTAACACTTACGTTAGTAGAAGAGATGGGTCGGCGTAGGGGAATGGAGGCTGGTTCCGAGGCAGAGGGAAGGCTACTGGCCCTCAGGTGAGTCTTCATCGCTGTCATCCACACTTACTAGTGCCTCCCTGACAAATCCCTCAAAGTCATCATCACTGTCTCTGCCTCTGTCACTATCACTGGCTTGGGCTGGCTGTGGTGGGTTGCGGGCGAAGAACTTGGTTATGCTTTGCTGACGGCTGGTGTTTATGTTGTCGTGATAAACCTTGATGTAGGGCTCCATAGTCTGCAACAGCTGGGTAGTGAAGATTTCATACCTGTTAGCGTCAGGGTCGTCGGAAAGGAGGAGCGTGACTTTCTCAATACACTCGATGGCACCCCTTACATTACTATGGGATAACTGGCGTTCTTCTTGGGATGACGCACCACCTGCCTCTTCACTGACGTCATCATCATCTACCATCTCATCGGTAGTCACATCAGGATCCCTTATCACCTCCAGGATGTCGTCGTTGGTGGTCTTGGAGAAGCCTGCAGCTGTAACACTCTGCGCAGCTTCTCTGGCAAGGTCCACTGCTACTGCAACAGTCTGAACCTCACCAGTCACAGATTGACTCTGCCTAACGGCCGGAATGCCTTGCAACACATGTCTCCATGCGTGACGAGCAGTTGCTACAGATAGCTGATCCCATGCCTCCACCAAGAAGTCCACAGCTTTCTTGATGTTGAATATTCTCCAGAATTGTTTTAAAAGTACTTGTTGCTCTGCCAACTGTTGTTCCTCGTCATCTTTGCTCTTGCTATCGGTGTCGGTGTCGGTGTCACTCAGGTTACACAGCTCTTCCTTGGTGTTGGTGTAGTCATTCAGGAGCTTGAATTTCTTGGCAGAGAATGCAGCTTTCACATTACAGATCAATTCTTGGTCCATGGGCTGTATTATAGACGTAGTGTTGGGAGGAAGGAAGACCACTTTTACTTTGGGGTGACGATCTGACAGTAGGGGCGAGTGTCTTGGTGCGTTGTCAAGCAGCAACAAAATCTTGAATGGAACATTGTGTTGCTCACAGAATTTCTTAACGTCAGGAACGAAACAGTCATCAAACCAGGAGAGGGACAGAGTAGAGAAGATCCACGCCTTACGTGCGGTCAGCCAGTGGACATTTAGCTTGGTCATGTCCATGCTCTTGTAGGCGTGCGGCTTGCGTGCTGTGTGGATCACCGATAACTTGAGCTTACAGGTACCAGAGGCATTGGTGGTAAACAGGACGGTGATGCGCTCCTTCTGCAACTTCCGGCCCCGACACTTGCTGGCATTCTTCACAATGAAGGTCTTGGAAGGTAGCTTTTTCCAAAAAAGACCAGATTCGTCCATGTTAAACACCTGGTCATCGGTGTACTGTCCTTCCTCCATAATCTCACGTAAAAATGGAGGAAATTCCCTCGCCGCAACACGGTCAGCACTAACTTCTTCACCACCAATGTTGATATTTGTGATCTTGTTCCTCTTCTTAAACCTCTGTAACCACCCAGAGGAAGCATTAAAGGGTTTGGGCTCTGCAATTCCCATCTTTCGTGACACTGCAGCATACAGTTCACATGCGTACTCCTTAACTGAGCGCGTGTCCACCGCCATGTTCCGTCGCGCCTGACGAACCAAGCAGCTCACAAGTAATTTTTCCGTCTTGAGAAGCACCTGGTTGTGGAAATACTTGATCATAGAAGCACCTGTAGACTTTGTGATGTTCATGTGCTTCTTTATCTTGGCTGCATCCTTCTTTATCGTCCGGATCGTAGATTCGTTCACACCATGCTGGCGCGCCAAATCAACCTGTCTTGTTCCTTTCTCCAACTCTTGGATGATCTTGTATTTAATTTCGTAGCTTAAGGAACGTCGTATCTTCTTTGGCTTAGAGTGGCTTGTCCAGGTAATGCAAGATTTCTTTGTGGTGGTGGTGGTGAGCCGGTGGAAGCCATTCTTATGGAACAATGGATACCGATATACACGGTGTAGCCGGGAAGGGTGTAACTGACGTGGGTAGGTCAAGGGGCTTGAACGCTCCCGATGCGGGGCACATCATAGTACATTAAACCAATCACAGCTAGCGGGGTCGGGAGGTAAGGATGCTTGGCCCAATCACAGTCCGATACGTCAAATGACGTCACCGATAACGCAACAAAGACATACACTGCGCAACCTACTCGCGCCGCTTACCCAACATGGCGGGAGGTTTGAATCCAAAAATGGCGAGGCGCGAGAGGACCGCTAGCCGCTCTCCGCGTAAAAGGGTACACACACCGTGTAAAGTGAGCATTCCGTGTTCGGCAGGGTACCGCGTAAATGTGGAAACGCGTAAAGTGAAACCGCGTAAAGCGAGGGTTTACTGTGTGTGTGTATGTATGTATGTATGTATGTATGTATGTATATATATATATATATATATATATATATATATATATATATATATATATATATATATATATATATATATATATATATATATATATATATATTGCTGAGTGTTGAACAAAATGCCCTCAGACAAAAAACTCCCTCGGATAAAATCTCTTTATGATAAATACCTGACCAAACCTACTACTTTAACTGTGGGGTTATTTCCCTGGGGAATTTTGTCCTCAGGGGCTTTTGACTGTCTTTCTTTGAACCCCCCCAACCCACCTACCCACCCCTCCTATGGAAAAGGTCCAGTCATGTGTGTTAAAAATGAAGATGACTGTTTTGTTGCCTCTTTATATTATCTTAGATTCATATGCACTTAAGAGACAAAGCTTATGACAAAATTTTCACTTAATTATATGCTTTTTTATGGTCCTTATCTGAACTTGTCGTTCATTCTTACTTTTTCCCAGGCTAAGATGGCAGAGACAAAGGGAGCTGTTGGTGTAGTGTTATACAGTGACCCAGCAGACTATGCTCCAAATGGCTCTGACTTTGTTTATCCACATTCCTCCTACATGCCTCCATCAGCAGCTCCATTTGGAACTGTGAAGCTGGTAGATGGTGATCCTCTAACTCCATTTTATCCTGCTACTGGTAAGCTGTCTTAGTCTTAAATTATATTACTGGTAAGGACCATCAGGTTTTACTGAAAACACACACACACACACACACACACACACACACACACACACACACACACACACACACACACACACACACACACACACACACATATACACATGCACACACACACACATATACACATGCACACACGCTCGCACGTCTATGGCACTCATAGACCCACCTTAACCTCAAAGATCCATTTTTGCCTATGGCACTTGGAGGCCTTCCAAATCTCACAGGTGTGCATCTGTTGGGTTCATAGACCACTCTGAATCTCACCAGTCTGTAAAAAAAAGATGTATCCTGAAACAATAATGTCTTTCATTGAGTTAATATTGCCTGTGGTGTAAATTTTTTTTTGACTTGTGAATTGCTGCACTCTACTCAATAATGTTTTGGGTGAATTTGTGGAATTCTACTATCATTTAGGGTATTGACACTTACTATATTTTGTACATGTATTGCATGCCTATTATTCACAACAATCTAAATGCTTTCTGATAAATATGCTCCTATTCTGTTTTCGTCTGTGGGTGCAATTTTCATGTGTGTACTTTTATACTTTTATCCTCTTCACCACTGATCGGCTCGTTAGCCGCTTGGGCGATCGGTCACGTCTGTGTTACTTTTCCTTTTCTTTTATCCTCTTCACCAAATGATCGACTCGTTAGCCGCTTGGGCGATCGGTCACGTCTCTGTTACTCACTGTTGGCAAGTACTGGGCATGCACTGGCTCCTGAACCTGCTCCAGTGTTGGTCAAGTCTTGTCTTGAAAGAGCTCACACTCGGTGCCGCCACAACACTTTCTGGTAGATTGTTCCAAGAGTTCACAACTCTCACTCCGAAAAAGTATGCCCTCACAGTTTTCTGGACTTGCGGCTTCTCCTTTTATAATAAAACAAGAAACTTCAATTGGGTTTCGTTACCAAAGGCCTAATTATATTATATGTGTTACCAACCTGGTTAACTGGGAATTAACCAACGTCACATACAGTTGGCAGCCAGGTGGTCAACGGAAATCTCCTTCCGGAATCCATACCAAGACGTCTGTGTTTTGTGAAAACAAAGAAACAAAAAACAGTGATGTGTTACATAATCCGAGTGTTAAAACGATATCCCGTATCGAGACGTTAATTAGTGAGTGCTCCTCATCTCTGTCATCCAGCAGGAATGCAGAATTATTAATATATCATACAGCCTGTTTGGTGAAAATCCTGTTAATAACAAGTAAAGAAGCCCCAGGTCAGCATTCTACACTACAGTGTTGCAGATGGTTTCATAAGCTTTACCAACAAGTGACATTTCACAAGTAGCTGGACGGTTGTGTGGTGTTGCGAGCGTCGATTGCAGTGTATCCGGTGTCATCAGACAGTTCTCCATATATACGAGACTGCATAGGTTTGGCACACGGTAGAAGCGAAAGCGGCTCATCAGCGGCAAGAAGACTCATATCCCTCATCTCAGCAGAAATCTGTTCAACTGTGGAGGCAATCCCCTGCTTCTCTTGCGGCAGGTGCAAAGTTTTCTGGGGTGCCGAGTGGGGTGTCTGGGTCAATAGGGCCGGATGCAGGATCTTCATCAGGAGCTGGGTCAGGAGCAGTAAGTACTTGAGGGAGAAAAGAGGGTGCTGCGGGCGGCAATGGTGACCAGAAAGGTGAAGGGGGTGCAGGCGTGGTTTGCTGGGGGGGAATGTGGTGTTTTTTTGGCGGCAGGTGCACAGTCCTTAGGGGCGCTGGATGGGGTGTCTGGGTCCACAGGGCTAGGTGCAGGATCATCATCGGGAGCAGGGACCACATCAGGAGCAGGATCTGTATCAGGAGCAGTAGGTACCTGAGGATGAAAAAAGGGTACCCAGAAATGTTGTGGGCGAGGTGGTGCTGCTAGTGGCAACGGTGGGCAGATTGGCAAAGGAGGTGTGGGATGAATGTTTTCAGGGTGATGGGAAGGCTGGTGAGGGGCAGTAGCCTTGAATGCAGAAACTGCCTGTCGTAGTGCTTGCAGTATGTCGTGACGGGTAGCAGGAGTGAAGTGGTCGAGGTCAGGAGTAGGTGAGAAGTCCCTGGGGAGGCGAAGGGGTTCGCCTTTGGGTGAGATCCGCTGGGTTGCAGTCCATGTCTTTTTTGTGTGATGCGCGGATGCCAAAGAGTAATAAAGTCAGAGCATCCGTCCAGCTGTAGGGGTCGTGCTGTGCCTTGATGGCATCCTTCAGCTGACGATGAAACCGCTCTACCATGCCATTGGATTGATGGTGGTAAAATGTAGTGCAGTGTCTGGAAGTGCCGAGGAACTGCAGGAGACTATGCCAAAGTTGTGACTCAAACTGGACTCCTCGGTCAGTGATGACAGTCGTGGGAGGACCGAAACGGGAGAACCCAACCAGACAGGAAGGCGCGGATGGCTGACTCTACTGTAGCATTAGGCATGGGAATGGCTTCTGTCCACCTGGTGAAACAGTCAATGCAGGTGAAGATGTAGGTGTTGCCGTAGGAAGATGGAAGAGGTCCCACGATGTCGAGGTGCACTACCTGGAAGCATCCTTTGGGCAGAGGAAAGGTTTCTAAGGGAGCCCATGTGGGTCGATGTATCTTAGAGGACTAGTAGGCCAGGCACTGGGCAGCCCATTTCCGAGTGTCGGCTTTGATGCCAAGTGAGACACATTGCGTGAGGAGGCGCTGGGAGGCTCGTACACTTGGGTGACTGAGTCCACGGATGTGGTCGGTGACATGTAGCGGTGAGACGCCTGAAGTGACGGAGGTTGTGGCGTTTACCAACCCCTGTCGACGTCGCTTCCTTGTGTAGTTGCAGGGTAGTGTTATCACCAAAACTTTGATGGTGCCAACAGAAGGTAGGTACACTGTGCTGGAGGCTGGCGGCGGGGTCTAAGGCAGGACGTGAATGTTGGGGTCGGTAGGACGCAGTGCGTGGGTCAGGGGCAGGATCAGCAGCAGGCCTGGAGGAGTAGAGCTGCTCGAGGGTGTCCATCCTGCAGAGATTGTAGCAGGTCCCTCATGTCTTATTTGTCTGGTGGGTTGCTACTTCTCTGAGCAGTGTTGATCTGGTTGACGAGACCGGAGCTAGGTGATGGTGTGGCCACCGAGTTGTTCGCGGCAGCATGGCTCACAGCAGTGTATTCGTGGAATACTCTTGTCTGCCGTGGCTGCATAGGTCGCCAAGGTTGTAGAATAGTCCAATGCCGAGAGGGCAAGATGAACTTCTGCAGGGAGTTTCTGAGTGTGAAGCTGGCACAGGATAGTGTCAGGAAGCCTGTCTGTGTGGAGGGAGTTCAGTCTCCTCATCTCATCCCAGAGACATGCAGGCTTGAATTGCCGAGGGAGAGACTTGATAGGTCTTGCAGGAGACTGATGTCAGGCCCCTGGTATCACCTCTTGAGAGCATTTCGTAGAGCTGTGAATTTGTTGTCATCTGGGGGTTTAGTGATGACTTCTGAGACTTGTGTGGCGACTTCTGTGGGCAATGAACAGACCAGGGTGATGTACTTCTGTTCGCCTGTAGCTGTTTAGAGCTGCCTCCATGTGGATTAGCCAGTCTTCAATGTTCTGATTGAAGACTGGAAAAGTGATCCGTTTCTCATCCACCCTGTATGAGTGCGTCACTCTGTGGGTCACCAATTGCAGCGTAGTGTATTTGGCCAGTTGTCGAATTTCTCTTTGTTAGGCTCACATACATACGTACATGTAGGAGATCTCGCACTAAGGATGGAGGTGAGAAAGGAAACTCACAATGGCGTTTTCTCTTTATACAGTATATTATCTGTACAATGCAGTGCTAGGGAGTTGCTCTGTGGTGAGGAGCTTGTTGAGAGGAGGTCTTGTTTGTTTAAGAGCGTTGAGTAGAATGACCTTCGGGGGTATTGGGGATTACTGGCCACTTCGCCGTTAGGCTATTTCGGCCGAAGCTGATTGGTTGTAGACTAATTTGATTTGTACTTCTTCCTTTTCTTGTTTCTTCTTTTGCTTTTCAATTTCCATTCTTCTTCCTGGTCTTCTTCCGGAATATTCTCATACACTTCTATAAATGGCGTTAAAGATAGTGTAATAAAATCGGGTTTAATTTTGGCTTCTTCTTTTTCCGTGGTCTTCTTGGGGTCTTGATTTTTGCTTGTTGTGGTCTTGTTCTGGTCTTGATTGGTCTTTTCTTCATTTTTCACTACAAGGAGAGCCTCCTTGTAGCTCAGTCTTTCCTTAGTTCGCAGCTTGGCCACCCTGCACTCCTCTCTCCACTTGGGACAGTCCCGGTCGGAGGAGGAGTGAGGGCCACCACAAGCTGCGCACTTCTTGGCGGCCGCCGAGCAGTTGGTGTCCTGGTGCCCGGGTGTCCCGCAGCTGGAACACACCTCCCGAGCACGACACTTCCGCGCCAGATGGCCGTACCTCTGGCATTTGTAGCAACGTGTAGGCCTTCGCTGATACGGTCTCACTGGGATCGTCTCCCATCCCAGCAAAACGGTGCTAGGTAGTTTCTTTGGGTAGCCAACCAGTGCAGCTGTGCTGGTCAGCTTCCGAACTATTGAGAGCTGGTCTCCGATCAGCTCGGCCAGTTCTTCTTTTTCCAGATGTTCGATTTCTGTGTGGGAGATGACTCCCAAAACCAAGTTGTCTTCAATGCAGGCTTCAACTTGGATCTGGATCCTGTTGACCCCCCCTCCCCCCACGCCCTCCAATCGCTGGGCCCCTCCCCACTCCGCGAAGGTGACGATAAGGTCACCGCTGTCTCTGCGGACGACCCCTGTCACCCCCGTGATTCCTGAGGAGTCAAAAAACTTCTCCAGGACAAGGAGGTTGAGTTGCTTGCGCAAAGGGCGCTCGACTGGATACAGTCCAACGACCTTCGCCTGGTTGCAGGTGAACATTGTCACGCGGTACCTCGGGAGCAGAGAGAACCCACCTCGCCGAGGATCAGTTCTCGACCTTCAGGAAAAAAAAACAGAAAAATGCTAGTGACAGGGGGGAAGGAGGTTCAGAGGAAGGATAAAGGGAGGATAGAAGTGAATTTTAGAAGGAGAGAACAGGTGCAGTGGCTAAACACCGCTTGCGTGAGGGGGTAGGCAAAATGCCCTGAGGGTGCAACAATCACAATCAGGACGAGGCAGAGGGAGGGCGGGAGCAGGTCCGTGCAAGCAAAGGGCCAACGCGGGTGCTCTGGTTGTCGTCTTAGCTTAGGCAGTGTTGGTAAAGCGGAGGAAGATCCGCCCCGCCACGGCGGCGGCGCAAGCCGAGAAGCGCAGGTGGACGGACGCACAGGCCACACACGATCAAAGTAACAGAGAAGGTGAAAACATGGAAATGTAGCTAGTCGTAGGGTTGTTTGGAGAAAGATGAAGGTAAAGTCTTTGAGCTATGTCAAAGAGGAACAGAGCGAGTTGGAGGAAGGGTTTTGAATCTTTGAGCTTGAAATGTCAAAGTATTCATAGTAAGGAAGGATGAGCGTATCGTAGGAGAGTTTTTAGCAATAGCAGCAGACAGATTTGAGCTTTTTTGTCAAATTATGAACGGAGACGAGAATGAGATATAGGTTGAGTGGTTTCAGTCTTGAGTTAGGTCAATTTTATTAAGAATTGGATGTCACAGACGTTGGGTATGTTTGATTAGGTTCTGAGAGTTGTGGGTCTTTTAGCTATGTCAGAGAGAAATGGAGAGAGTTGGAGGAAGAGTTTTGAATCTTTGAGTTTGAAATGTCAAAGTATTCGTAGTGAGGAAGGATGAGTGTATCGTAGGAGAGTTGTTTAGTAATGGCAGGAGGCAGATTTGAGCTATGTCAAATTGTGAACGGAGATGAGAGTGAGATATAGGTTGTTAGGTTTCAGTCTTGAGTTAGGTCGATTTTGGTAAGGTGGCTTTGTCTGGCGGGGGGGGGATGTTGTGTTTGGAGATTGGTTGAGGGAGGGGGGGAGTTTGTGTTTGGGGATTGATGGGGGTGGCGGTTGTATGTTAATTTAAGGTGAATTAAAATTGCTTAAGGGGGGTTGTTGTGTGAGTGTGTATGTGTTTGCATGTAAATGTAAGGGGAGAGAGGGAGGGTTAGGATAATGTTATAAGGTCAGGTATGGTTCGGTTGTCGGGAGGAGGGGGGAGGAGAGGAGAGGAGAAGGGAGGCGAAAGGGGGAAAGGGGGGCTTTGGAGGTTCTTGGGTTAATTTATGGTATGGTAGGATTTCTTAGGAATGATATGTTTTGTGTTGCTAATGAATAGTTGTATTGCGTCATATGTTTTTATTTATTTATTTATTTATTTTATTTATTTATTTATTTATTTTTATTAGGAGGGTCAAAGGGGCTTGTTAGAAAGGTCGGGTATATTAAGTTTTTATTTTGGGAGGATTGTAGGTATCGATTTCTAAGAGGGGTTGTGAGTAAGGTTGGGTGGGTTAAGTTTTTCTTTTGGGAGGATTGTAGGTTTTGTTAGTGGTTGGCAGAGTTGGGTTAATTATTGCATTCTCTCTTTCTTGCAGGTATTGTGAGTTCTGGCCCCATTCTTGAGGGAGAGGGTTTGTGTACAGGTACATTGCACCCCTCCCCGACCTTGTTGGCTAAGAGAGGCGTTCAATGTCGTCTGCAATTTGGTACCGTTTTTATTAGGTACACCTCTCCGACCTTATTGGCTAAGGGAGGTGCCCATAAAACAGTGTTGGTAACATTCTTGAGGGAGAGGGCTTGCGTACAGGTACTGTGCACCTCTCCCCGACCTTATTGGCTAAGGGAGACGTACACGTCATCTGAGTTAGTATGGGATGGGTAAGTTAGGTATTTGTTTTGGGAGGAGTGATAGGGTGTGGTTAGTTAATGGTAGAATGGTTATTTTTTATTTTGTGTGGGATTGTTAGTAACGGCTGGGTATGTTAGGTTTTTATTTTGGGGGGATTGTTAGGGTCTTTTCTTTCTTTTTTAGGGG